>NC_046972.1:19134521-19239521 GCF_009769545.1 Cyclopterus lumpus | reverse complement strand
GAATGTTTTCTATCCCGATGGCACTGCTTCGCCTGGAGCTGAAAGGACCCGACTTTTTCCTGGTTGGACTTTTCCCCGGGATTATCAACGACTGCCAGGGAGAGAGAAAAAGTACTTGTCATGCCTTTTGTATTGTTAATTAGTATCAAGTTTACCTTATTTATGTATTACTGAGGGGAGGTAATGATTATCTTTTGACTTAACTATTCAAATGTCCATCTTGTTGTAATCATCTGGGGGAAATGAAAGGCTAGCCCGTTACATTGCTCCATTCGAGTTGTGACTATCATGAAAAAGTTAAGATATGCACTTAGCGGCTTAATGTGAAGCCCCAGTGCCAGTCTTTCAGCCAGTGCAGGGCACACTAAGGCGGGAGATGAAAGATGGATTTAAAGGCTCCAGGGCATACCACTAAATATGCTTTCTCAGCGACTGCTTTGTTCACTCAATCTCCCTTTTAAAGCTCTTATAATAAGAACTGGAAAAGCCTTTTTTTTTTTTAACTCAAGGTGGCTTCAAAGAGCAGGAGGAAGATTCTTATTTAAAAATAATGTATCTGTAAGGGGGTCATTAAGTCATTAATATCCATAATTTTAAAACAAATAGAGTATTAAGAATACTGGAATTGTAATAGAGGGTAGTTAGTCATAAAGACTTAAAAGGGCGTGAACATACATCGCAGTAAAGGAGATGAGAGAGAACAGAAGAAAATCTACAATGTTCGTGAGTAGGGAGTTAAAGGTATGAAATTAAAATGTGACTTTTACCGTCTATGTGCTTCAGCGATATGAAAGAGCTGCTTATCTCTTACTAATTTGAATGATTCATACATTGTAGTCTGTACAATCCATGTGGAATTGAACAAACCAATTAGTCCATGTGAGTATGTGGAGGAAAAATATCCATTTCTGCTTTTTTTTTTTAATGAACATTTTCATATTTCTTGAACTGTGTTAATTTGTCTTATTGTCCGATGTTATGCACCACCCGCCAAGACAGATTGCTTGTATGTCCAACATACTTGGCAATAAATGGTTCTGATTCTGTTCACATATGGAAATAATGCAGTTTATACAATGTATCCTGTCTAACACACACACTGATGCATATTAAATGCAGTGCTCAAATGTATAGAGAAAGGTGTTTGATGCAGTGGAGCCATGCAGACAGAGAAAGCAGCAAATTTGAGAAATAAGTAGTTAGAATTAGACATGAACCTCTTCTACTGTTCCTATCCCTATGGCACTGCCTCGACGTCCATATTTACTGGGACTTTTACCTGGGACAAGCAATGACTGAGCCACACAGGAAGAGAGAGAGAGAGAGAGAGAGAGAGAGAGAGAGAGAGAGATGTGATGAAGACAGGTGACACATAGAAAGAGAGGTGGGCAAAAGGAGGGAGAGACAACATGAGATATTTACAAATATATATGAGATTACACGCAGTCAGTCAAACAAAAATACAAAGCATGTGTTTACTGGAGAATACAAAGAGGGACATTTTGGCTCCACGGGTGCAACGCATGCAGCTGAATGGGAGAGAGAAGTGACGAGTCAGTTATGTGAGCCATATGCCTGCAAGGACGAGGAAGAGGATGAAGATGAGATTGTGTGTTGTTTTTTTTTTAAAAGGCAAAGGAGGACGAACAGCATGTTACACATTAGGTTTCACAGCATGGCAGATATGAGCAAAAAGGCAAGATCGAGTTATATACATTAATAATTAAATAGCATGTAGGTTAATAATAATGGTTAGTTATTTTAGAAGGCAATTTATTTTAAATGTTATCTAGAGATACTGTATTAATGTGGACGTCTGTTTCATAATGGTTCTTAAATCCATACAAATTAATGAAATCTCCATAAATAAATACCTTCCTACAGCCCACCAAAATATACATTACCAGACAAGCAACCACACACACGGTCAATGTTGAGTCAAGGATACAAGGTTTTCACAGAAATGTGTTCATAATAATAAAGAAATACAGTCCACACACACACACACACACACACACACACACACACACACACACACACACACACACACACACACACACACACACACACACACACACACACACACACACACACACACACACACACACACACACACACACACACACACACACACACACACACACACACACGAGAAGTTATGAACAATCTCGATGCATGGGGTACAAACATTAAGAATTGGAAGCAGCTTTAAGCCCGGGGAGAAGTTCACCTCGTTGTTCTAGACGTATTCAAGTCTACGAGTGTCCAGGCACTCCATCTCGTGCTGGCACACAATGTGAGAGCCATGTTTAAAAAGGCCCAGGCATAAATGTGCCACTCGAAGCCCTCCTCTGTGAGAAGTTAGTGCAGCAGGCAAGTGAGGGAGGAGGGGGAACGGACTCCGGCAGAACCGCTGGAGGGGGAGGCAGAGGGAGCGAGCCTCCCCTCACTGGAGACCAGCAGGAGTGGGGCTGTACTTACTATCCCTGGGAATTTGGGGCTCTCTGCGGGCTCGTGGTTAAAGCTGCTGCTGAAGCTAGTGGAGAATGTGTGCTTCTTGAAAGTAAGACCCATGGCATCCATAGACTGGCTCCTGCTGCGCATCACCCGCTACAGAGAGGAGGAGGAGATACATTCAGATGGTGCTGGCCCCTGTGACCCCTCGGCATCGCTGTACGGCCTCACGGGCCGAGAGGAGCCTCGGGGCTGTCTCTGAACACTGACCACTACAGGCAGAGAGCGCTGGCCTGATGCTAATCCTGACGGACAAGGAAGCGACAGAGAACACTGCTAAGCTTTAATGCCCGCGGGGGGGCTCAGATGAGTCATTATGTTAAGATAGGTGGGAAGAGAGGAGAGGGGAAGGAGAAGGACCAAGTGGCTCCCAGATGTCTGACCACACTACGGTTAAACACAGCCAGGAGAGGTGTGAAGCCCAGTGCACCTCTTTGCAGGCATGGAACAGAGTGAAAAGGCAAAAGGCATCTGACGGTGAAGGAAATCTATCCATTGGTTTTGTATTAATGACAAACAAAAGATGACAGAATCATATAAATAAATGACTAGAGAATGAACACTGGAGCATGCACAGCAGCACAAAACAGCAATGAGGCAGGAGGAAGAAAAGCTTTGAAGCCAGGAGTGATGTGTTCCAGCAGGAGGAGCCGCAGAGCTTTTCTACATTCAAATTAACAAAGATTGAGGGAGATTAATAAACATTTACAGCCCATAGCTCGCGGTTAGGTAAGAGCAATCCAGAGAGACTGCCAGAGAGAAGACACCCTTTTTATATCCGCAGAAGAAACATGAGACAGCTGGTATAAAAACAGGTTACTGTAGATGTCAGTTTTATACTGTTCCTGTGCAGTAACAATGACCTCATAATGGCATTTAAAGGTAGTTAGACATTATGGGAAAGGTGCTAGCTGTGTCCTTTAGTAAGCTAACCTAACTGCTTTATGTTGAGCACACAGCATGAGAGTGGTATCAATCTTCTCATCTAACACTCTGCAAAAAAAGTGAATAATAATGCATTTTATTTGTAAAGCACTTTTCATTAAAAAATAATCTCAGAGCGAATAAACGTAATTCCCAAAATGCAAACCTACTTATTAAATGGAGATAGGTGTTCCTGTCTGGTGCTTAAAAAACTAAAATGTAGAATTTTTGTATTTAAGTTTTAACGTATTGATTTCTTTCTTTTTTTTGTTCGAAGTAGAAATGTTTACAAAGAGAAGTTCAAAGCCCCGGCCTCGGCTGCTGCCTCTCCAGTTACCTTGAAGGACTCAAAGAAGCCGCCTCCTCCTGCACTCCCGTTCTCCAGTTTGTCGTCATCTCCTCCAACACCCATCATGGCCTGGCTGTTCATATGGAGCTCCTCATAAAGGGTCTCTAACAAGGCCAACCTCGTTCGTTCCTTACACATAAACACACACATACAGACACAGACACACACAGGAATGAAACTATGGATATATTTAAAGAATGCCAGAAATGTTTTAAATGCCTTGCAACAACTCACCTCTAATTTGGAAAATTTCTCTGCTTTGTAGCATGCGTATTCTGCATTGATGAGCTTAATAAAAAGGAATTCATGGAATTCAGGGCTCTGGAAATAGAGGGGCAAAGAGACAAGATTTCATGTGGTGAGCCACAGTTGCTACATGACCAAGAGGAGGAGGATCCATTAGTGAAGCTCTCAAGTTGTTCTTTCTCTTACTTTTTTAAAGACAGCAGGGTTTGGGAGGGCCGGGCCAAAGAAAGGTACATCATCCCGTGCCGTCACTGACACCTAAGAATGAAGAGTAAGATTAGGTTGAATCAAGTGTTCATCACGGGGTGGCAAATCCAGCAAATAATTCACCTTGTAGAGGACGTTGTCGGAGCAGGGGTTGACCACTTGGACCACAACGTATGCGTGGAGAAAGTTGGAGGCGATCATGTCCGGTACAAAGGGAGTGTTCTCCTCTTGGAATAAGATGGCCACGATGTCGTTCCCTATGTGCCTCTTTCTCTGCAACTGCAACACAACAGCCACATGAGACATATTCCTTTACAGGTGGATTAAAGGGTCATCGTCGGATGAGAGAATGCTAATGCCGAGCATTGGCGGATGTGTGTGAATGTTGTCTTTTATCTGCAGGTTTCAGAAAGCCAAAATTATGAAGTCCCATTTCATGCTCATTGGAGTTGCATTTGGAAAATAAGACACTTTTGTGAAATATAGAGACATTATAAATAACTTCCAAAAAAAGTGCTTTCTCTCCATTCTTCCTCCTTCTCCCCCCTATATCTCACAACTGGATGCATGTCCAGCATTTAAAAACCACCAGGGGGTGCTGTTTCTACCAATGAAAGCATGAATAAGCGCTGATCGTCTCGAAGGAGCCCATGCCTATAACACCCACCACTGCTGGGGAGACTGAACATACAGACCTGGGCTCATCTGTGTTTGGACGAAACCACGACAGCAATGTGTGTGAGACTGTGTTATTAATTAATCAGAGTGTGTGTGTGATGATATGTGGCAGGGGAAGGAGGAGGATTCGGCCTGCTTTTAAATCACGAGGAGCGAGGAGTGGCGCTCACATGTGCAGAAACTAGAGCATACATTTCAAGTGATTCATGTTTGCAACCAGTAGGTAATTTATTTTGTTTGTTGTTTTTGCTAATATGCTGCAGGTGTTTGACACAACAGGGAGGTACATGCACAAGCTGGTACTAAAGGCCAGAGGGAACCGGTCTGACTGCTCGGAGTGAATCATGAACGCCGTGTTCGTCTGGTATTGTATTACAGTACCTGCTGCGTGTCCCCATCTGTGTAAGGCAGCTTTGTGGACACATGGAACATGACCTCTTTGTTACGGTAGTTGCAGTAGACGGATTCAGTGCCAGTCTGCCCGTGAGTCACGTCTAACCCTCCACGGAAACTGCAAGCAAACAGAACCATTTATAACAAGATATTCTTGACCATCGTCTCCCTGTAGCTAGCCTTGTGTGATGTAAATTGCGGTTGGCATCCTTCTGTGAAATGTATGGTTTAAGAGTATATACAGTGCCTTTAGATCCTTACCCTTTAAAGTTGTGCAGCTCAATTTTCCCCCCCAGAAACTCCAGGAATTCTACAAAGGCAGGACTCTCTTCACTGTTGCCAAACAGCTCTTCCTCTGAAGTCTGTAACCAGTAAATACATATATATGATAAACATTAAGGCTTGGAGGACAAAAAGAGTCCAAGTCTCAAGTCGTTGAGCCAAAGAGTCCAAGTCAAGTCTCAAGTCTTTGAGCTGTAGAGTCCAAGTCAAGTCTCAAGTCTTTGAGCTGTAGAGTCCAAGTCAAGTCTCAAGTCTTTGAGCTGTAGAGTCCAAGTCAAGTCTCAAGTCGTTGAGCTGTAGAGTCCAAGTCAAGTCTCAAGTCTCTTGTGGTTGTAATGGACGTTCTATGCTGCATGCCATCATTTCTGCTTAGAACACTGCTATTGTAATGCAACATCTATATTAAAAGACAATGAAAATGTTCATTTAAAGTAAATAACTGTCTTTTACGTCTAAAAGGTTAGATAGACTAATGTTACCCAGGATAACATGCATTACAAATAAACACGCAGTAAGGACAATGTCTGGCCAGCATAATGACAACTGATCTCAGGGAGGTGAGATTGTGTATACTTGTGCCAGCAGCAGTGACACGATAAGCATTTTTATGCGAGGCGTGTTTTGGTTAATAACTGGATGCGGGTAAGGAAAAATGTATCGGCAGTGTGTTCGTCACTGTTCAAACACCGTATTTGCATTTCAGAACAATTAAAACCGGATGTCTCACCGAAGGTTTACGGGAGGGCTTAAGAAAGCTTGCGCACTAATGACCTCTATGACATACATTTGATCGTCTATTGAAAGCCAGCGCGATGTGAACAAGCCTGCTGCAGCACAAACAAAGAAACAACACCTCAGAAGAAGCTCCTCTTGCTTATCGAGTATTCATGTTTTGTTAACAGTATGCCTACTTAACCATCATGCCTTTCTCCACTCAGCCTTCTGAATAGAAATATGTCCGGCAGGAGAAGAAGAAGAGGGCCATCACTGCCTTTGGGGGATGGCCCTTGGCTCATTTTCAATGCATTTAACAATGTATTTGTAAACTACAGCAGCCTTTAAGGAATCACCAGGGCAGATCTCAACACACTAAGGGTCCCCATTCAGAGGTACAAGTGCCCTCGGCAAAGCATTCAGTGGCTCCTCTGCCACCACCCCCCCCCACCCCCCCCCCCCCCACCATCCCTCAAGTAAACAAGAGGTCTATGATTGCCTCAGAAAATGAGAGTTGAAGACAGCCACAGTTACTGTGTTGGACGCAAAGCCACAATTAAAACTGAGGAGGACTGAGCTTCCTTGAAGAAATTAGAAAATGGCAATTTATGCTCCATTGTCATTCTTTCCGTGCTGAATACAATGTATATGAGGGATGCATGCACATCTAATTAGCCACAATTATTAGTTTACATCCAAACTGTAGAGCTCACCTGTCCAAACTTTTGATAAATGACCCCAAACTTGAAATTGTTGCTGATCACATGTTCATCAAAGTTCACAATAAGTCTTGAAGCCTGTAAAAAACACAAAAAACAAACAAAACAAGGAACATTAAAGTTTAGGTTCACAGTCTTTCTGTCAGGTGCCCATATGAACATCTCTTGGTGACAATGTAAGTGATTGGGGACAGAAATTACAATCCTCATCTTGTACTAAACTGTAAACGTTTATCTGACGCTAATATGAAGCTTCTGAAATCACAAGTCAAGTTGGTATCCTCCGAAGTCGTTGTGTATTTATTATGAAGTTGCCAATGCTTCCTAAGGGCACCCGACTATACAGCCCCATCCTGTAAATCATCAGATGTATCGGATATATGAAACGGATACATATCCAGCCGCTGCAACTATACAAACCAAGCCAGATCTTACTTTTGGATAAAGGACAGGACAAAAGCGGTCCACATTGACCTCTTCACAGACCAGCTTTGGATGAGAAAAAAAAAAGAGAGAGAGAAAGAAATGTGAGAATGCGGTTCGATACAATCACAGTGGACTAATCTCTGCATCATAAAAAATAAAAATAAATCTCTTCTTACCTTGGCCATTTGGACCACATTGGGAAACTCTGTCAGACATGAAATGGGGATCACGTCATGGTAGGTTTTCAGCTTGGTTCTGGTGAAGTCATAAAACAATCAGTGTGGTCTCAAAGCCATAAACTGTGATGCAACATTGATCAGACGGAAGAGAGAGGATCCGGTATGGACCATCATCAACCTTCCCCACCCTCGCCTCTCTTTGGCTTCCCTCCGTCCCTCCTCACCCACCCACTTGCTGGCCTAAATAGTCCATCTGTTACTCTGCCGTGGAAATGTCAGCGCTGTTGACACTCTCTCTCGCTTTATGACTCTTATGATAACACCCGTGCCGCGAGGATGTGTTTATCCAGTCATACAAGGCATTTAGGAACAAATAGAGTGTATTCTTCTGAATACATTTCATGTTGATCAGGGAAATGCACACATTTGGTGTCAGCCGACACATTTGTTACTTCAGATGTTGATTCAGAAGCTAATTCAAGGATCTTCATTATGTAAATTAGATTAGAGTGTTATCTTTTTACAAAGCTGTTATATCAAGTGCACCACTCTTTTTTGTGTTGCAGTTGTTGATTATATTTTCAGATTCTTATTTATTTATATATATATATATATATATATATATATATATATATATATATATATATATATATATACACACATAAAAGCCATTAAAGGTTTCTACCATACTTTCATGTGATTTGTTTGAACTGTTTTTATATGTGTGAAACAAATGAATGCTTAATAATGAGCTTTACCTCAGCATTAGACGGAGATGTTCCTGGTCACCAATCACATCGTACTTTAGAGAGAACACCAGATGTCCAAGGGCAGTGTCCACTGAATAGTAATTAAAGTGTTCCTGAGGGCACAGTACAAGGATACAGCCATTAATATAGTATCTGTCAGGATGAACACACACACACACACACACACACACACACACACACACACACACACACACACACACACACACACACACACACACACACACACACACACACACACACACACACACACACACACACACACACACACACACACACACACACAACAGAGTACTTTTTCAACTTCTGTTGCTCTTTGACGACAGGCATATACAATTTGTTCATATTATTTGTGTATTTGTTCATAGTGTGTGTGTGTGTGTGTGTGTGTGTGTGTGTGTGTGTGTGTGTGTGTGTGTGTGTGTGTGTGTGTGTGTGTGTGAACAGGTGGCGAAGGCGAATGCTTCTTCATTAGCAACAGTGCATGAGGTGCCAAACAGTGAGACCAGTGGCTGGTTTATTCTATTGGGATAAAATATGTTGCTCTTCATTTCATTACTATAATGAGCAAGAAGTGAAATTGATTGTTAAAATGTTCTATTAGAGTAATGAGGCTCGGAGGAAGGAAGTCTGACTCCAGTAATATCTCTTTTAGAAGGCACCTTTTAAAAAACGGACGAGTTTACTATAATGCTCAATAAACAAGACTCTTTGATGATCCTATCCTTATGTTTCTTTGCATGATTGTGGAGATAGAAAGTGAACATGGGACAAACTACACATCTGAAAAATCTAAAAGCAGAGATGAAGATGTACCAGCTCAGCTGAGGAGGAGAGCTGGGAACATACCGGGGGAGATTTGTAGGAAAATACAGATGACACAAATCTAACAGGCTAAATACAATTTAGCAGTAAAGTAAATGTTGAAGTAGATGTGAAGAGAACGACGCTTCATTTTGTCATATTTTATGGTTTTGCCCAATGTCAAAGACTTGAATTATGAAAACAATCGTTGTATATGACAAGACTAGAGATTAGGTCGCTTCTTCCTTAGGATGTGTAATTTGTATTACTTGGTAGAATACCAACATCAATTTAGTGTTAAAATTATGCATTATAGTTTCAGAAATCATGCCCACGCTTCGACAACTGGTAAGAAATAATAAAAACTGTGGAGCAAATTACATTTGAATTGAGGGGAAATATACAACTACATGAAAGACGATGGAGGAAATGTTTCAGTGTGAAAAACAACCACATGTGCATGAACCTTTTTAAAAAAAAAAATGTAATGACCTCACCTAATGTTCTATTCTCTTGCCTGTGTCGTCTATTGTTTAAATCTTGATATTAGTGTGTTCATAAAAAGGTCGTCTTTGAGCTCGCCCCAAATTTTTCCAAGTTTTGTTTAGTTTTTTAGTATTTATTGTTTTCTTTTTTCAAGATTGACAATAACAGGTTGTGGCTAACCTTGCCCAGAAAGTGTTTCCGGAAGAGTGTCGCCGTGGTGTTACATTCCAGCTTGGTGCGGGTGTTCGGGCACAGAGGCTGCGGCGTTTCCGTTTCCACGTTGCAACTCATCTCGTGGTTCGTCCCTTCTATCCAGAAACCCCCAAACTGCGGCAGGAGGATGAGAGGAAAGGGACTCTTTCTACCCAACACCTGTCCCAAAAGGGTTGAGAAACAAAAAAAACGCTGTAAACTTTGGAAAAAGATATTTTAGGACACGGATGGACAGATGGTGAAAAGTGCTACGGCAGCACGTCGTCGTCCTACCTCGTGGACACTTGGGTATGGGATGTAATCCTCCTCAGTCTGAAAATATAAAAAACAACAGAGGAAAAAAAAAGCTTTGTTTTCTCATCAAAAAATAAAAATAACCACACTGTCCAACTCTATAATCCCAAAGGACACCCATTCAGAGTAATTGCATAACTGTTATGCAATGAAAATCAGATTGGCAAATACATATGAATCACTGCTTGATCAAAGTATTCCCATTATTTGGCCCATTGGTGGTTTAAAAATACTGGATTACATTATTGTCATATCCTGTTACATAGTTTTCTTGCGAAAGGAATTCACCATTTCGGTCTGCAGAGCAAAGCATCAGAGGATATAGGATTCATAATCTTAACCAACTCTGCAGGTTTTAAAGCATTTCACCGCATTATGAATAATACTGTGTGCCGAAGCAATCAGCCTGTCTGGCAGAGCAAGATATGGCGGAGCAGTCTCCACATGGAGAGCCGAACCTTAAGTGGGGGAGGAAAGGTGCATCTCTGCTCATCCATTCTCTTGCCCTACAAGGGGAGAGGGAGAGATAAGAAACACAGAGAGAGGAAGAGGTCACACAAATATGTTAATTCAAAACACTTGTTTTTTTGATTAGACGTACAAAACAATTTACATAATAATCATGCCCTGAAAGACCAGGACAAAACAAACTAACAGAGAATTATGGTCCTCATTACATAAAAAAGGCACAGTTTTTCCCAAGAGATCCATATGCAGCAGGCAACCAAGCAGAGAGTCAGAGAGGGACAGATGGAACGATAGAGAGGGAGAAGCGTCGCAGAGAGCGAGAGACAGTTTCCGGGATGCTAAAGAGCCGGCGTTTTGGGAGTTACGGAAACATCTGTTAACGTGGTAATAAGACTCCAGGGATTAAAAAAACGCTGAGCTGATTGGCCCACCTACACGAGACCTGAGGGGGGGGGGAGACAACGCAGAGAAATCAGGGCCTGGTGAGGGCCAACTGGCGTCGCAAGACGATCACATCGATTTTGTGGAAACGCAGTCGTGCATCACTGCCCCCCTCCTCTTCTCTGCCAAAGAGGAATTTCTTATTTTTTTTGTATTTATATTCATTTATGCCAACAGACGCTGCCAGACACACAGTATATTATTAAAATCAACAATTTTGAAAAAAAGAGCCAACTTTTTACGTGCCGGATCGCATATTATTAGAGATTGATCAGAGTAAATATCGGGAAAAACCAGGAGACAGAAACACGCATTAGCTCGGATCTCCTCTGAAACCACCGGACTCAAGTATTGTGGCCGAGGAGAGGGCCAAAGGGCTGCAGCATCAGGAAGAGACACTCACTGGTTAGTTGCTTGGTGAGTACAGCTCAGAAAGACGAAACACGAAGATAAACGCGTCATCTTACCTGGATCCTTTCAAGCATTTCCAATAAATCTGGGGTCTGGAGAGAGGAGAGTGAGATGAAACGTTTTGAGATCAGTTGATGGGAGCTGAGGTTAACTGATTGTTACGTAGCTTCCTTACTTCCTACAGACCCGACTGCTCATGTGTAAACATAATGATAAGCAGTTTCTTCTGAGTCAGTAACTCTTCCCAACATGAAGATGCCCAAATGCAATAAATAAGGACATACTTCATGTATTATATTTGACAGAAGTTATGGATGAACAATTATTATTAAGAAAAGTGCTGCATGTTATTCCACATCGTGACAGTAAATGTTGTTCGCGACTTCATGAACAAGTTATATAACTCCAAAAACAGGAATCTAAATAGACTTATGTGGGATTTAGGTGGGATGATGCTGCATAAAAAAAGTACAGTCAACAACAAACACAGCTATAGAGAATGTGGCATTCCTTTGTATTTAACCAAAAGTAAAAGTGACATTTAATGTAGTAGAAATACACCATCTATTCGAGTTCACGTTGTTCTGCAATTAAAATAAACTAAAAATAAACTACGGCGATAAAACTGTTAACCTCAAGCAGCCCAAACAGAACATTCTGTTAAATATTGTCAAGTCAATACTACAATAGTCAATGAGGCATTGATAAAAATGGAAAAATGTTCCTTATGTTATTCCCCCGACTTGCCCCACCGCCAACGTTTACTTCACTAATAATAATTATAAGAATACTTTTTGCTGATTTCAGCATGTGATCTCTTGCCATTTCCCACACTAAACACTTTAATTATTTAGATCCCAACCCCAGCTGTTGAGGTATTGTCCTTTAAAATGTCTCGTAAAAAAAAAAACTTGCCTGCGTGGACACGTCGGTCTGAGGTACTCGAGTGACAGCTAAAAGGTTTGACCAGCAAAGCCTGACACAGGCAAACAGTTTGTGTACAGAGCAATCTCGTCTTAGCTTTCAGTGCGAGTATGAGTAAAGTCCTCCACCATGTGCAAACAATAGGCCTCCACAAACCCTGAAAGTAAATAACCCCGGCTTCAACAACATTAACTAGAGATTAGAGCCAGAGGAGTCGAGCTACATATTATCTTTGGACTGAAGGAACATCTGCATTGGAAATAAAAACCGTATGTCATGACAGAGCCCCCGAAAAGCCCAGGTAAGTCGGATCAAATCTTCATGCGACGTCATCCGAAAAGAAAACGCCTGATAACAGAACTAGAAATGCTCCTAGTTGTCTTCAGCTCATCGCTACAATAAACAAGCAACATGAACATGAATGTTGCCGTCGCAACTTCATCTCAACTCGTAGGAGCAGTTTGTTTCCAAGCCTCTGTGGAAATTGATGCCAAATTTCCCCTATAGTTTGCCATCCAGCATGTTTCCAAAGTAGAGCTACTTACATGGCTGGGTTTCTTCCAGTGTGCCTTTGTCACCATTGGAGCATTGACGTGGCCGTCATGACTTTTAGCCATCTCTAACTTTCTGAAAAGCGGACGTCCTGCAGCTTCAAAAAAGGAGGATTCTCGACTGACTTCAGGTTTGGATTAAACTTGCTCCCTGACCGCTGTGGCTTTGTCAGTGTCCCACTGTGTCCCACTGTGACACCTCAGGGAACGCTGCATCCTCCGCCGTGTGTGAATACGACTGGAGAGTCGTATGGATGGGACGAGCTCCACCGGCTCTAAACACACATCATTATCAGCACGTGCACGTTTCCGGTTGCATGCAAAGTTTAGAGCAGTAATCCTCTGACTGATGTTCGAGGTCTTGTCCTCCGCTGATCCTTCTCTGTCATTGTGTCGCAGTGCGGGAAGAAATCTATACCACGTATCACTCACCTCTTTATCACCAACCTTATCTGGACTTAGACTGACCAGTGGAGTCCAACTTACTCACATAGACATGCCCTGAAACAACTCCTTTGTGGGCAGTCCTACACTAAAGACTCCCACAAATATAGAATGGGTGCACATGTTGAGAGATTAGGTGATCACAAGCTGGGAACAAATTGATGGATAGAGTAAATCTCATTGTAGCAGAATAAAGGAAGATGACCAGAGTGGAGGAGGTGTGGGCCTCCACAGGGAGCATTCAGTGCAGGTGTTAGTGCTTAGACCTTTCATTGGGAGAGCTAATAAGCTCATCTTCTCCTCCAGGCTTTTCAGGTGCAACGCTGTGCATTCTCACAGAGATAAGGATATCTTTGACCAGCTCCAAAAGGCTGAAATGCATCATAAAGGATGTCGGGGATGTCGTCTTTTTCTTTGATGTATGTCTGGTTCTTAGTTCTGTATGTTTAGGATCTCACTGTCATCCCAAGTTTGTATGGTGTGTGTGTGTGTGTGTGTGTGTGTGTGTGTGTGTGTGTATCATGGAGCTGTTATTTTAAGCACAGGAGCATTTGAACATCGTCTCATCTTGAAATACATTCATTATTATTTTTCCAATTAAATGTGTGAACTGTGACGCAAACTCCGAAGATGATGACTGTTGTGCGTTTGATATCTCTCAGAAATATGCAACATTATTAATATGACAGTATGGAAATACTCTGATATTTTATTTTAAAAAAAAGGTGCAGAGGGGTCTACCAGTTAACTGAAACTTCTCCCATGTGCCAAGTGGCCTAGTTGAAAACGCTGTTGTCCCTGATCTCGAGCCAGTGTTTGGTCTGTCCGTTCTGGGTTTCTGTCAAAACATGGCGGCTCAATCTAAGAGGTAAGAAAAACACAACAATTCTAAAAGAAAACAAGCTGATCAATACTATATTCCACTTCTACCAACAGATCCCCCTAAAGGCTACACACACGTTAACGTTGAGTCAAAAATAGTTCAAAAAAAAAAGTGTAAGCATGAAAAGTACAGGTGCTCACGGTGGTGAAAGGCCCATTCCAGAATATTATAAATCATATCACTAGATTGTAATTTCCAGAATATTATAAATCATATCACTAGATTGTAATTAGTGATTACTTATAAATGTAGTGGAGTTCCTCCAAATGAAACCTAAGTAGAGTACTTGAGTTAATGCACCTGCTTTTCCACCACTGAGTACACCAGTGTAGTTTGAATTAGGTGGTGACCTGCTGGGGTTAATTGCAGATTGACCTGGTTTTCACAGGGCTCTAATTAAAGTGATAGACTCCTTTTGTGTCTTGCCCACTAAGCCCTTATTATACTACAGTACATCACCATGCCGTCTCTCAATATTCTCATCAAATACTGAATTGCAAAAGATGGTAAAAAAGGAAATATCAAATATTACCCTAACTGCTGCTGACACCCTTTAGAGTGCTCGGATATAAGTGTTCTCTTCTGTCAAACTACAAACCAGTTGAGCTGGGATCGGGAGCGACGGTTAAACACCCCCAACCATCACATACTGTTTAATCCCTTTCTCTTCCCACTCCCACTGCTCCGCTCAGATCAAGTCAGATTGAGAGAAGCGTAAACCCCATCCAAAGTGTGAGAGACCTTATGAAACCAATCTGACGCGAGTGAGATTGTATCCACTGTTAATCGCCACCAAGCTCAGCTTTGCTCAGTTTCTAAGTTCTGGAAATATCTGGAAAACCAGGCAGGCTCTGCTTTGTTTTTTTCACGCCAGTCGCTCATTTTAGCGATAACACGCGCGAGTGAATATTCTGACGGCATGATGGATATGATGTGTACTGTGACGACCTAAATATATTTATTTGAAATGATCTGCTCACGTTCTGCACTTTATATTCTGCATCTACAATCTAAGTTGTTTTCCCCATGTGATCTCCTCTGGAAAGGAAGAACAATAGGACAAGCCGAGCAGATTTATAAACGCTTCAATTAATATTTTAGTGAACTTGAGGAAAAACTGAATGATACCCTCAATGCATTGAATCTCACAAAGTGCACGGCAGAAAATGCTGTGCACAGCTAAAAAGAAAATTTAAATAAAAATAAAAATAAAAAAACTCAAAAGGAGGAGACGTTTTCACATAGTTTGCTTAGCATAAAAGGAAATAAAAAGGCCAGGAAAAAAAAGTATGATTTTTAACTGACGTTGCTTAGGATGGCATGAACACAACTGTCTAACAATTGAACCCCACACTGATTAAACATGACTGACTTTCTGATCCAGTGATGCATCCTACGTGACGGTGGGGGCGACAAAGTCTTTTGATTTAAAAATGACAATTGCTCAGACTAGCCGTACTTTGTTTGCTTTGATGGCCTCAGACTCGTTTCGGCTTGGATTGAGCAAGTGTCGTCATCAAGCTGACAATTTCCTTATAAAAATAGATTTGTAATAATTGAAATCAGGTTGAAGACAGTCCTCACAGACACGAAGCTCTGTGCATTCTAATTATACAAGGAAAACAAAGGAAGACGAGAATAAAAAAAATCAAAGTAACACTGCATGCAGAAAGTCTGGGTCAGATTACATTCAGACAGAACAACGAGCAAGTGCATCCAGACAGAAGCAGGTGTAGAGACAAAATGAGCAGAGACGCCTCGCAAAGATCACATCAGATAAGGTCAGGGGTCAAAGTGCAACTCAACCCCCCCCCCTCCCCCGGCTCGTTCTCCGCCTACCTTGTGGAATGGCGAGGTGGGGTACGAGGCGGTCGGCTGGAACAGCTGGGGCTCTAGTGTTGTAGACATTTGTGGGTCACTCCCATCTTGTTTCCTACAATCAGACAGATGAAAGAGAACATTCAGTCAGAAAAGGTCGACCCAGTTAGAGACCAAGCAAAAGAAAAAAAATAGGCGAAGCCCTGGGAAATGTAGCTGGTTTCATTTAGTCGATGGCCTTAAGACCAAAGACAGAAGGTTTCTTCGTGTGAAAATTAGGATTTTTTTCAAATGAAATTATTTAAATAATCTTATTTGGTTATTGATCCGTTTTTGTTTCTTCTTTTGATCAATGTCTCTGTGAAGCAATTAAGTGGTCAAATCTGACATGGTGAACATTTTGTGTGTCTTAAAAATGATGCATTTTCAAGACGCACAAAATTGTAGCTTATAAATAGTTTTTCCCTCACTGGTAATCATCCGTTTTGTCTTATATGCATAGATATGTGGAAGAGGCTTAAACCTGGTGGCCGGATGCTTTCCTTTCCCCTAAATGCATTTTATAGTCGAAAACATCGAACAAATTTAACCTTAATAACCATCACGGAGCCTACAAATATGTCTGAAACACAAAAAGTCAACATACAATTTCTTCTCTCTTTATAAAAAATAATAAAAAACGTTGCCAAAAAAGTATATTCTTTTGAGGAGGTTCTTCATTTCTTTTAGGGAGTAAGCTGCTATGACACTAGTTACTCTCTAGAGTAACACATTGCTGATGCAAAAACCCAACAATACAGACCGTCCTTTGCTCTCAACTCAATATCTCCACCGGGGTGATTTATCCTCACACAACCACGGGTCGATACTCTCACTTAACGTGGTTCCCTAATGACAACTGGACAGTTTGCACAGCAGGCTTTCAATCTGTTTGATCAATTCAATCCATTTTAAAACACACAAAGTGATTGATCAAAGTGATTGATTGGTATGAAAGCGTAAATCCTCGCGAAGCAGCGACAGCGAAAAGTGAAACATTCTGCGATGATCAAAGAGGGTCAAAGCAGCCCCAATGAAATATGTAACATATCTCTGTATCTACAAGAGGGGGGTGGGGTGTTCTCCACCGACCAAAAGGTGTCCGTCTCTGTACCGCTAAGTAAATCATGACATGAGTGAATGTCTGACGCCGCTGGTGCCGAGGTCGTGGAGAAGACAAACAGATGCTCAAGTGGAACAGTGACCGAGATGGAAATCTCCTCACAGTCTACTCATAATCAAATACAGGTGGAGAACAGAGAGCGTGAATCAATCAGCGAGTGAATCGTTAATCAAGGAAAGTCCCCCCCCCCCAAATCACCCAAACAAAAGTGGGAACAAATACATGAACCTTTTCTCCTCAGCTTAGGCTCAATAGGCGAACGGGGCGAGGAGCCCCAGCAGCAGCTCTCCCGTGGGAGAACCGGATACGATGGGGCATCAGCTGCCCTGCACTCTTAATTAGAACTGATGCATAATAGATGGTTCAGGAGACACACACATACATATACATATATACATATATATATATATATATATATATATATATATATAAATAAATAAATAAATGAAAAGGCTTTCATTTCCAACAGTTGGTTTAAAGATATCGTGTTACATCACAAAAGAGGTAATACTTGTTTGTTTGTCTAAAGTCGTACGTGACAACGATAGCCTCACATGCAATATAGTCCACTCTGGCAGCATCAAAACACACATCATAGTAAAAGTGGGAGAAGAAATGTCCTGCCCAGTCCATTACAACCTCGTCCTCCATCACAAGCATGTTGTGCCAGGACAGCTCACACACACACACACACACACACACACACACACACACACACACACACACACACACACACACACACACACACACACACACACACACACACACACACACACACACACACACACACACACACACACACACACACACACACACACACACACACACACACACACACACACACACACACACACACACACACACACACACACACACACACACACACACACACCTGCCTGTTCTGCTTGGCATTACCACGTAAACCCTCCTGCAGATCGGTTTGCATCACTAAGCCACGGCTTCATCCCAACATCCCAACAAATTACATAACACACCTCAGCTGCACCACAGTAATCAGCAGCGTGGAGAAGTCACAGCGCGTCATCAGGGCGAACCTGAGGTCCTGCGCGTGCAGCGGAGCAGCAAACTTACTCACACCGTGGCAGCTGGACGCTCCGTGGAAAGGTCGGGACACTGGCCGGCACTCTGACAGATGACTCACTGTCTACGCTTCTCCTCCAGGAAAGCTCTCACTCTTTCACAGGTATCTCCTCTCCTTCTCTTCCTTCTCTCCGTTTACTCTTCTCTCTCTCCAGCTGCAGTTCACTTGGTGCTTTCGATCAGTCGTTCACCTGCTGGCCTCACTCTCTCTTCAGAGTGTCGCACACTCTCAGTGAGCATCCTCTCCCGCTGCAGATTCTCCTCCCTCACTCTCTCCCTCCTCCCACTCAGTCTCTCTCTCACACACACATATGCACTCTTTAGTTGTCACTTCCTCTCATCCCCACCTTCTGCGCTCTCAAGCCCAGCCACGCGTGATGTGGTGGTACTTGTCCAACATCCCGTACTCTGAGCCCACCCCCCTTATCCCCTTCAAAGCGGGAGACCCTCCCCCCTCATCATCCATTTAGGGGACGACTGAAGACTGCCGCTTAGAAAGAGAAAGGGAAGAAGGGCTGATTGGGGTAATGGGCGTTGCGTTCAATCCCCACGCAGCCTCATGAACCAGCTAGGGCTGTTGCTGTGGCAACCACATCAGCCACACGCGAAAAAAAAGAAAGAAAAAAAAAAAGCCACATTCGAATTCATGTTAGTTATGATATGACATCAATGAGGCGATTATATCCAACATGTAGCTCACGAAAGTGAGCAGGGGTTGCAGGCTCCCTGCTGCTCGCTGTGCAGGATGAGTGTGTGGGGAAATGTTTTTAATTACTCTAATGAGTCTCATTCAATCCATAGTGAACATGTGCGTTCCCCCCACTAAGCTACCAGTTCCCAGCAGACCTGTGACTAATGTCACCAATACCGCCTTTTCCTGCTAAATCCAAGTGTGTCGACTCATCTGTCGAGCTTCTTAATGAAAACGCATGCACCTCAGACTAAAGCGTGTGCATGAGTGTGTGTGTGTGTGTGTGTTCTGTACATGTCAGACATGAAGAGATAACAAGGGATTAGAGCACAGTCCTCACTGTTCACCATTAGGAGCTGTGTATTGTGAAAAACAAATAATCCTCTCACTGTCCAGAGCTTACTGGTAAAAAGAAGGGGGGGGGGGGATTATATCATTGGACCAAACTTTAATATTGTACAGATTAGCAGCGATTTATAGAGATGTTGCGCTGCGGTGGCACAATAATCTCTCCATCACTCTTTTAAACCTCTGACCAAAGAATACAGATGTCATATACGAGGGCCATCTTTTGGGGGCAAGAGGTCAGGACTGAAAAAATTGAATTCTTGTCTGCGAGTGTTTCGTTAATAGTGCTTATAGATGAAAACACGCGGATCATTGATGCTGGAACCTGTTAAAATCAGAGAGGACCCCAACACCCTGCTGGCGAAATAATAAATAATAGAACGACGACAACCAGAAAAGCCACGTGGAGCTTTATTTTTCTATCTCCAGTGAACAAAGATAATTGGTTTTAAATTGAGAGTTGCCATCCGGCTCCAATGTCCTCTGGCCCCCGCCGCTGCCAGGGATTCCTGTCCCATTAGCCTGGAGAAAGGACCTGTGGTCACTCTTCTACTGCCCCTAATCCTTATCCTCGGAGAATTGCTGCTCTCCGGAAATGTCCCCCCCATCTCATACTCTCACTCTGCCTCTCTCACTCTCAGCTTTTTAGCAGCTATTTCTCAACCAGGACGAGTTAGATAATAATACAAGACACAAGCTGAAATAATGGTTAAAGTAGGCTGTAATTCTCTCAAGAGTCAGCAACTGTGTGTTTATCAAGTTGTATCAATACATACAAATTCATAATACGGTTAACAGTCACTCAAAATATTGACATATTTCTATAATATCTGCAAGGGATTTTTTACCAAGGAACATTATCAGGATCAACAATCTGAATGGCAAAGTCTGTGAGTTTTGACTTTTTTATTTTATTTTTTTTATTCTGATGATAAATATAATAATTGTATCTGTGTGGAAACAAAAGGGAAAAATGAGCAGTAAAAACTCTGCTGGTATGATGCAGTCGTTAGATAGCTCATGAATTCGGTGCAGTTCTTTAGCCGACTCTTGAGGCTCAGTTGCCCTCCCCCTCCTCCCCAATCCCCCCTGAGGTCGACCACCACTAATTAAATCTCAACCTGTGGGAGACTTGATGGTTATTGATAAATAACCATTCATTCATATTTCAGAACAGCAGCCATCTTGCCTGCTGGAGACCTCTGACATGCTGCTGGTGTGTATAACGTGTCCGTGATTGGAGACTTAGACCTCTAACTGCTGTTTGGGGTTCACTGGCCGGTCACACACCCTCCCACACATCATACAGATCATCGTCTGTGACTGAAGACAATCAAAGGTTCTCACTGTTCCTGCAGCAACATGTTGCATGGAGGAGGTCTGAGGGTTCTCCTGCTGTTCCTAGATTTTGTTCAAACACGCCTCCAGTCGCTCCCAAACAAATGCGCCGTGGTAATCAAGCCTGTGGTTTGTTTGCAAGGCAAAGTAGGAATGCCAACCGCTTCCCAAGTTTCAAAGAAACTTTACATCCCCACCACGATTTATCTGCAGTGTGCCTGAATCCCACTGTGACTATGATTGTGACTGGTTTGACAATCATGAAGCATTATTATCAAATGGCGTGTTTTGACCTGGGTAATTGGGCTACACCATTAAGGGGGGGTGGGGGGGGGGGGGGCAGTAAGGCAGATATGAAAGATAAGCATATTGCTAATGACATTAACTTCTCTCCTGTTTAAACAGTTGGTTAAGTAGTGACGTCTGAGGCACAAAGTAAACACAGTAAATAATGACTTGGCGTGTAGTCATATAAGGAGCTCTGTGAAGCTGCGCCACGACGCTCATTTGCTGACGTTGAGTATGTTTCATGTTTAGCACGTTCTCCGTTGTAGTATTGCTCGTTAGCGTGCTAATCTTTTATTATTGCCATCAAACACAACGAAAAGCGGAGGCTGATGTCATTAGTTTGGCAGGAACTTGGTCAAAAATCAAAGTACTGATCAAATAACATTTTGTTCTGATGAACATGTTGGGTGAAATGTTACGGGATGACCACGGTTGATCATACATCCTGATCCATGAAAAGGTCTGTGGCTAATGTCAACATGCTGTTGGCCGCAGGAGTAAAAGATGAGTTGGATACGGTCACCATGAACATGTGTCTGCACACATGTTCATGGTGACCGATGGAGAAGCTGAGATGTTGCAGTCTGGAGGAAAGTGGTAAACTGGTCACCTGACCAACATTGCCATATGTTGAGTCAATGTATCATATCCTAGCCTTAGTAGCACTTGGATATTTCTCATGGTATCTGACTAATACGACTTTAATACCTCGCCTCCTCTTCAGTGTATACCTACTGAACCAGAGGTTTGACCTCAATTATTTTACGAGCGCTGCAGCCAAATCCCCAAACACAAATTATTTACCAAGCAAGTTGTTTATAATGTGTGTGAAAGTGTATTTCAGAGGTCAGACATCAACAGATTCAGCTGTGCCGCTCAGCTGTGCACCGTCCCCCCCCCCCCCCCCCCCCCCGTCATCACATATTATGGCGATGACACTGAAGAGGTCAGATATAAGTAATCAACCTCCCCTTGTTAGATTCTTTTTCTCAAATGTGCCGTGAAGTAGCAACACCTGCTGCCTCGCCCTATACCATCAGTCGTCCAACAGCCAGAGACACGAGGAGCCCGTGTGCAATGAATTACCACACAAATAGACTCTGGAATTGTCCGGTTTTCAGGGTCACCGTTCCCAACCCTCCTCAGAATGACCTGAAGCACTCAAACAAATAGGTGGATGATTGTCTCTGGTGTGAAACCATTTCTCTGAGCGGTGCTTATATGAGGTACTTGTCTTGCCTCAAAAGGCAATCTTTCCAGATGAAAAGATCTGATTCTCACTCTAAAAAAAAGTTTTATTTTGGTGGACGTTCAGCGACAGGAATATACCGTATGTCCGATTTATTTAAGAATCTGATTGTGTGTGTGTGTGTGTGTGTGTGTGTGTGTGTGTGTGTGTGTGTGTGTGTGTGTGTGTGTGTGTGTGTGTGTGTGTGTGTGTGTGTGTGTGTGTGTGTGTGTGTGTGTGTGTGTGTGCGCGTGCGTGTGTGTGTGTGTGTGAGTGAGTGAGAGAGAGGAAAGTAATACAAAAAAGCTACTCTGGTCAAAACCTTCTGGGCCTTTTGTCCGATAGCCGTAACAGTCACCGTCGACCACAATCTGACAAAAGCAAATATTGGACACATTTCTAAAAGCAGATAAGTCTGAGAAGCTGTTTGTTCCCCAGGGAACTGTAACTCTAAAAAAACAAAAAAACATTTATATATAGAAATCCTTTCCAGGAGTTATCAATGATATTATCAAGACATTATAGTACACCAACTGTTTGGATTTGAAGGTGGGGCACATTTTGTTATGATTCACCACCGTGTTTATGGGAAGAATAGAAAGAAATAGCTTCACAAAATGGCCGGTCTATCAAATGTTATATGCATTGAATGATGAATAATAACACATCTGTGGGGTCAGATGCGTGAGGAGACTCCTTGATGGATTCTCTTGAGCCCACACCTCCACGAACAGCTGGCCATATTCAATATATGCATCCGCCATGTAGAGCAGGTGTTTTTGAATAAAGCATATTCACGCTGCCATTTCTTTTAGCTATTGGATTTCCAGCTTGCTTATCTCTCACAATTTCCTCGTCCAGATTTCCTTGGTAACACGCCCCCCCTGGGGAAATCAGTCATGCAGATGTGCCTTTTCAATGCCAAGAGGTCACGGCAGGATCATTTTGTGCTCTTTTGTGTTTGATATATCAAGAGACACTACTGTAATCAGTGATATTAACTTGCATGCAGGTTGATCTATCTATCGTTCCCATCAATCAAGACAAGAACAACCACAAAAAGATCATGCAGGAACTTCCTCTCCCATAGGAGAGAAAGAAGAAAAAAAAGAGGTGGAGAGCAGGGAATTGAAAGTCCTCACTGGCTTATCGTACTATCCTCGGAGTGACAGGTGCCAATACACAGGCCCCATCCTCAAATGTATGCTCCAGGATACCCATCCACAAACACTATTGTCTATTCAACACCTGCAGCTCTGTCTTCTGAAGATAGTGCAGCTGTAGCGTCTAAAGCAAAGACCAGATGTTTAAAACAAGCTGGCAGGACAACTTTGCCTTTGAAAAGCTTCAAGAATCAGATAAAGTCAAAAAGGTGAAATGTGCCGTCAAGATTGCCTGGCACGGAAATCAACCTTCCAAAGCCTGCTGAGCTTTAGGTTTTTTTTTCTTCTTCTCTTTCTCAAAAGACATTTCGTGCTGATGCTGGATGGTGGATGACATGTTAGGATTTGGATTATTGAAGACGGGTAGAACCGGGGACGAGCTCGTCACTTTGGTGCTATATTTGGTGGGACAGCAGGAGATCCATAGAGAGACAGTCTAGTCTGATGTGGCGTGACAGGTTGCTCTCCCACTATGTCCTCGCTCTTCCAGACAACTCAGCTTGACACACCCGGCGCGGCTTTACGGCGCGGCGCATGTGCAGAGGAGACGGACAGAGGATGATGCGGAGTGACATCTCACTGGAAATCAGTGAACACAAACAGCGGAGTGTGTACGGTGACACCTCCTTAAGTGTTTGTTTTTTTTCGGGGCGGAAATAGGACACAAAAGGATGAAATGGGCAGAGAATTTAGAAAGCCAAAAAAAAAAATAGAAACGACGTATCGCGTCACACAATTTGGAATAAATAGCAAGGTCATTCAGCAAAATGACTTGTTCCTGCACTGAGCAAGACAATAGATATTTGATCACTCTAAAAATAGAGAAAACTATGCCCCTGTTGAAACTGCCTCATGAGGAAAAGTCTCTTCTGAAGTTTATCGGCCTGGAGGAACAATTCATCATCTATCATTTTAACCAATAGGACTACTGCAGACTGCACCTTTTACCACTAGAGGGCAGACAACAGGGAGCCCAAAACCTATGATTTTCCTACAATAAAAGTAGAAAATCAAAACATTCTGCAGATTGTTTGTTTCAAAAGTGTAACTCAACACAAAGCTCAAACTCTTTATTTTCAAAATAAAAGTCCACTCTTAGAGTGTGTGCGCTGGAGGTTTTAAGTTTCCACATTAAACTTCTGCAAGTTGCATGTTGGACCATGATTGGTTTCCAAACTTGTGGTGTCACAAAATGATCACTGACAGTTAAACTAACTACTACACTTAAGTATATACACACTTTTTTTTGGAAAGAAACACAATTAGTGTGATGGGTTTGGAAAAATATTATATTTAGTTTCATGCTGAATTTACTTTGTGCCTGGATCTTTGTACACGTGTGCAGGAGAGACAGAAAGAGAGAGGCTCTTATACAACATCCCAGTATAGCCATTATCCACACTAACCCTCCTCTCCCAATTCCTGCAATCAGGGGAGCTTAGCGAGACAGGATTACAACCAATTACAGGCTTCCCCTGAAGAGCGCGGGGACGCGGCTGGAGGATCATCTGTTTATTGTGTATGACCAGATGGAAGATGGTCATTTAGCATTTAAACAACTACAGGAGTCGAAGGATCAAAAGTCCTGATGACATCACGCACTGTGCCTTTTGAGAACGTGTTATTTCTATTTCATTAAAAGAATCAAAACAATGGAAATAAGATAACAGACATTTTATATACACGTTTAATATAGAACTATGCTGCTATACACCTATTTTAAATTCCTTATATTTTGACTTCAATTTCTGTATTGATTGATTTTCAACCCTTAACTTGTTAAAGCACTTCTTGGTTTTGCACCAACCAATGTGTCTGACATGCTTCCAACCCGTGAACCAGGACAGCCCCTCAGTCTTCTGGTCTTTTAGTCGTTCCAAAGTGGCAGGACAAAAAACTATTTAGTGAGGCAGCTTTGAGTTTGTTTCAGTCTGCCTCAAAATCTGAGAGCAGATGAAAGTGTTGATATCTTTAAACTTAAAACCCAACGCTCTAGTCTAAACTATTATCAGAGTGTTTTATGGCCATTGTATATTTTATTGTATCCATGTCTTAAAAGAAATGTTCTAGCTAAATGTTTCCCAAACTTTTGAAATCAATTTTTACTGCCATTTACACAACACCGTATGTCATTTTTAATGCATAAACCAGGCTTTTTGAAGAGATATACGTTTGACAAATCACAACTTTGTTATTCGCTGTGTTATTGAACCTTAAATACTTAATAAATGAGACCAAATAAAAGGCTTTTTTTTTCTTCTCTGAAAACAAACAATGTATACTGGCCTTATATATTAGATTCAATGTTTTAAAGTAGGCTACACTTTTCAGAACATTCCATCCAAGCTCTCTCATGTGGCTTAAAGGTGCACTGCAGATACAAATACAAAGACTATGGAGTACTCACCTGTAGGTGGGTCGCAACTCAGTATTGTGTATTTTGTCTACTTCATCTAGATTTGATTTCATCTTTTTTTTTTTTCTTTCATTGGTCTTACCATTATTCATCATTTTAATTTCTTGTGCGCACCAGTCTCTCGCATAGCTTTTACATTTGTATTGTTTTGTTACAAGCTCAGTCTATTTGCCAAGCACTTTGAAGTGCACTAATCTGTACAAAAGCTGCTATGCAAATAAAGTTTTATATCAATCAATCAAACTATGTTTGATTATCTACATTATAGATAAGCCTTAGTACATTGCTTCCTTTTGTGAAGAATAAACAGGTTGGTTACATTAATAATTTCTGGAATGTTCTGGCATTTCAGAGGAATGCATGCATCAGGCCGGTAAATTGAATTCCTGTGTAGCATTTGATTGTAGAGTCATGCAGTTATCATCAAAACTATATCTTCAGGCAGGCTTAAGAAAAAACGAAAAAAAAAAAAAAACTCACCAGCATTTTCTTGGCCTTCCAATTCGGAAAGGTGAGCACGGCATTTTGCTGATCGTGCAGTTTTGCTGTCCGAGGGTTTAACTAACTGCTCTAATTTCCAGTCGCATCCTGTTTAACATACAGAACCTGGAGGAATAGTTTGACTCATTTTTTTTGTAGTTGTATTTGAATTCTTGTCCATAGGCCTATCAGAGTTGTTTTTTGTTAGAAATTGGTCTGTCCTGCTGGGTATGAACACTGTGGATCGTGTAACGCAATTCAAGTTCTATGAACACAATGAGAAAGATCCTCCAAATTCATTCAGCGGCGTTTGTTGAAATCCTTCTGGCTTTGATGAAGTGCATGACTCTGACAAAGGAACGAGGCGGAGGGCAGCAAGTGCAACTCTGCTGAACTCTACATGTATTGTGTGACACCATCACACTGTTCTCTTCTTTCTCTTCCTGTCATCTCAGCCACTCACTACTTTTGTTCTTCTTCACGTCTAAAATCCGTTTTACATCCTCTTTTAGATTATCCAGTGCTTTTCTCCTCTTCTTCCTTTCTACCGTGCGGTGTAGCTGATCTGCTCCAGTCTGACGCAGTGGCAGCCCGATGACCAGACTGCAGTTCCTGCACACAAGTCCAGCCACTGCTGAGTAATGCAGGCCTGTAGCTGGAGAGAGAGAGAGAGAGAGATGCTCCTGTTTGTGTATTCCAGAGGGAAGGTGGGATGATACTGCGGCGAGGCACCGTTTAACCTGCTGCAGTCAGACAGACCTAAAGCCATCAGGGATGATGTGATCTATCTGCAGTGGCAAGAGGCGTGCATGCTCGGCTCCCTGCCAGACTCCACGTGCCACTCGCAGCAGCACTCCGGCCCTGCCAGCGCCGCAGAGACAGCAGCACGGACCGGGTATCCGTTCCCCCCCCCACCCCGACCGACCACTTACTGGCTCGCTCGTCTCACTTTTGCTCGACTCGGTCGACTGATTCACACATTTAAAAGACACACACAAGGCCGGTCTGCGTCAGTGCTATTGAACGCCACTCCAGAGAACTTGAAAGAATTGTAATCCATTGCGTTTGTTTGTTTGTCAAAATGTAAAAGTTGCATGACTGAGCACACTGATAAGCATATAACAAATTGTCTCAACGTTGCTGTCGTCATTTAATACAGTTATTGACAGAGGGGAAAAACTCACCATAAGCTTCTGGCCTTGGAGAAGGTCTTGTCAACTCTACAAAAAAACAACACACACAAAAAACAACATACAGCGGTTATAAAAAATACTAAAAAACTAATTTCACAACATTCTGGTTTTCTTTGTTTGGGGTTAATCTGTGTCAAAAACAAACAAAGAAAGACCACTATGAAAACAATGAGGGGAAGTCAGCTATACTTATGTTTAAGGAAAATGACACTTTTAATAAATAACAAAAGACATGACAAATTAGAATACATTAGCACCAGATGGCATATAACCCAGTCCTACACTCCTTTTCATGCTCTTGCCAGCATGCATTAATGTTTACCCGGACTAATTTAAGTGTGGAAAGCACAGAAGGATAGTGTACCATCCTTTCAACTTATAAGTAGTCCACTGAACTGAGAGAGGTTGCTTATTCAGTGGTTATTCCTAAATAACTCATGCCATCTGTTGAAGTAACATCTCCGAGGATGAAAGGATGATTACGAACTTGAGAAAAAATGAGTCTTGTCCTGGTTTGAAATCGCACTATGAGGCTCATTACTCAGTGTCAGTCAAGAATAAACTATCACCTGTCCTTATGTCGCTTTATAAAAACAGATTTATGCTGTAATCCCCTCAAACAATAACCAGATGATGCAGTGTCTCAAACTGCTCAGGTTGGGATGCAGAGCACCGTTTCTGCCAATAGATGGCACCGTGTGTGCAGGAGAAACATCACGTCTGACAGGTGTAAATGCATAAACTAATTTCCCTCTCCTCATCAACCAGAAAGAAATTGATCATGATATTTAAGTCCATAAGGCAGGACTTTGAACAATCGGAGACCCAAAAAGGAATACATACTTTTTCTCTGCTTCTAATTTCAAAACATTACCGTCATAAATAAACACCACCTTCTCTTGGGATGCAGCACTCGACTTCACTGGCAACAACAAAGTGGACATTTTATACTGATAACTCCTGCACTATGGCCCAGCGAGTGACTCATGGGTCTGTCTCTCGTGACAGCTGGTGAGGGTGACACAGGGAAACGGGAATGCTTAGTATGTGTCTCAGGGCTCCTACAGCTGCCTCGGCAACTACTTCTGCCATTGTAATGTTAGATTGTATGAATACAACCCCACGATTGTAGGTGTGTGGCAAGACTTTAAACGTAATGTTTTTTGCTCCATTCAAGAGGAAAGCCGAGGATGAAGAACGACGCCACCTACTCTCCGGGGTCAGAGATAAAAGGTTGGGACATTTATAACACATGGACACTTAATGCAGATGAAAGTGAGACACTGGAATTTAACTACGAGCGTTCGTCCCGCCAAAGACAAAAGTCCTATTTGCTCAATATAAATTCCCCACAAAAACAATACAGCTGTTAATGGAAAGCAGAGCAATATATGCGACGATTGGAACCATTTTGCAAAAGGTGTGTCGGAAAAGGAGCGCACACAGTAAATGAAAAAAAATATATAGACAATGAGGATTTGTCTATTGATGCAGTGACACACGTAAATGGCATTAATGATACAGAGCATGCCTTTGCAGTGAGCTTTAACTTAGACACTGCCTATGTCATTCCCACACACTTTTTTTCAGAAGTTTTGGGAACGATATAAACTAAAACCACTATCTCGCCCAATCTATGATTATAGTGGTGAGGGACTAGTTGTCAGAGGCATCAGATGCCAGTATAAGAACACCTCGAACACTAACCCGAGTACTTGAACGAGGTCAACCAGTGGCCACACTAACCTTCACTCTCAACAACCACAGAGATGACGTCCTCATCTACGGCAGAATAAAAGGATTACCTTGACAAAAAACCTCGGTGCCGTAATGCAGTGTTTCAGAGAGCAAGGACTTAAGCTTAACCCGAGAAGAGAGTTAGAAGAGCACAATCTGTCCCAGCGAGGTCAACTATTTTGGGCACCCTATGACTCAAGATGTAATCAAGCCTGATCCAGCCAAGATTTCGGCCGTGGAGCCACCCAAAGACAAAAGGTGAGCGAGGAACAATCCTTGGCATGTGTCGAGGTTGGACCTAAGCTCTCAATGCACCTATGCGCTACCTTAACAATAGTTCATGTGGTATGCACAACATGAGGAAGCATTTAAACAAATTAAAGAGATAATCCCTCGAGAACAAGGTCCAGTCCTAACGTATTTTGACCCCAGCAGGATACTTCAACTACAGGGGTACGATTTTACTGTCATCCCCAGATAAGCCGAGGGGCATTCCTGTTGCAGGAAGTCACCGCCTGTCCGGGACGACAGCCTCAGAGCAGGCATGGACATGCAGGCACACACAGTATCCAAGATCTCACCTGTCAGTGAAGCTGAAAGAGACACACCGCTCATGTTATTGAGAAAGATGATCAAGAAAAGGATGTGGCCTCAGAGCATAGCCACATACTGGAACTATCAAAGATTCATTTTCACAGATTAATGACATTCAGTTTATTTTTTTCAATTCAGTTTATTTTGTATTGCCCAATATCACAAATTACAAATTTGCCTCAGAGGGCTTTACAATCTGTACACATACGACATCCCTCTCCCAGGACCTCACATCGGATCAGGAAAAACTCCCCAAAAATAACCTTTCACAGGAAAAAAAAAGGGAAGAAACCTTCAGGAGAGCAACAGAGGAGGATCCCTCTCCCTGGATGGACAGACGCAATAGATGTCATGTGTACAGAATGAACAGCGTTACAAAGTTACATAAACACATTACATGAATATGACAATGTATGAATGGAACTCCAATCCATGAAACGGAAGGAGGTAGAGAGGAGGGGGGGCGGGGCGCATCAGCGGGGCGCATCAGCAGGGCCCATGGCCATGCCGCATCAGCAGGGCCAACGCAGGAGGCCGGCTCACCAGGCATCAGACACCGCCAGGTCCAATAGACCCTATGAGATGTGAAGTCCCCAGCAGCCTATAAGCCTATAGCAGCATATCTAGGAGCTTGACCAGGGCAAACCTGATTCAGCCCTAACTATAAGCACTATTAAAGAGGAAAGTCTTAAGTCTATTCTTAAATGAGGTGACTGTGTCTGCCTCCCGGACTGAAAGTGGAAGCTGGTTCCATAAAAGAGGAGCTTGATAATTGAAGGCTCATTCTCTCATCATCTTCAAGGGTGAGAACATCATCATCCATACCTCACTGTTGGCAGAGGTTTTGCCCTGAATGGATGCAGGTCACATTGGCAAGGAAAGTGCATCCAGAGAGCGAGAGAGAGTATGAACAAGCATATCGAGAAAATGGTTGGAAAGTGCCCCACCGGTTTTCGAAACGCATGCCTTTGAACGATAAGGAGCCCATGATAAGCACGCCTTGGCTAGCAGTCGATACTGATCTGTTCACACGTAACAACGAGAACTATATTATCACAGTAGACTATTGCAGAAGGTATTTTCGAGCTCCACAAGCTACATAGCACAACTGGCCTTCGCCAGACACAGCATACCAGAGACTGTTGTCTGTGATAACAGCCCTCAGAACAAATGAAGAGAATTTAAATATTTGCAAGCACATGGGAGTTTACCCAAATAACCACAGGCCCCGCACTAGGCCCAGGCAATAGTCTCCCTGTGCAGATTGCTAAGTGGCTGAAGCTGATCATAGAGACCCCTCTGAGTCTCCTTGCATATCGCTTACCCTCAATCCTGCCCAGCACCCTGACCAGCTGCGTCAACCCAAAGGTGGTCGGCCAACAACAGCATCAGAAACGATACTACGACCGGCCAGCTGACCCGATGTCATCGCTGCATGAAGGACAGAGCGTCTGATTCCAGGATCATGGGATACCGGAATCCAGCAGTTGTCTGACACTGACAGATAGTAACACAAACGCACAGCTGAGGGGCTGGAGTACATCACAGACACAAGCTATGATCACACCAGACAGCATGCAGCACACGGCACAACACTACACGTCTATATATATATATATATATATATATATATATATATATATATATATATATATATATATATATATATATATATATATATATATCTGTATGTACAGAACCAAAAAAATGTTTGGCACTTCTTTTGTTTCGAGAAATTCTCAAAAAGATAAATGAAAGCTAAAAGCTTCCTCCTTCTCATAAAACTGTGTAAGTGAGAGGAAACAGGCCCCGTGGGGTTTGATTGTTCACTGTACTGTGGAGTCAGGAATCAGCAGACTGGTGTTGGTTGAGTAGGACGTCGCCCGATTCCCCTCAGTGGAGAAGATCGTGCGTCATTTTCAACCCCAGGTCTCCACGTGACACGTACTGACATTGAAATGGATTTTGTGGTACTCACTCAAATCTACCACCAGTGTTGATTTCACAGAGCCTGACAGACACGTGTGTGTGTGTGTGTGTGTGTGTGTGTGTGTGTGTGTGTGTGTGTGTGTGTGTGTGTGTGTGTGTGTGTGTGTGTGTGTGTGCAGATAAATCAGACCTCCATCTTATGTGGAATGCATACTGGCCCTTGGCAAAAAGCCACAACACTTATGGGCTGTCGGCTCTGCTCTTGAGAAGTGAAGAGGAGAGCTGTTTTTCATATGAACTGCATCACGAAGAACAACATTTTCTCAACCTCATCCTGCGCTCCTCACCCATTCTCAGGTTTCATGGAATTCCCATAAAATGAAATCGACCAGGGTGTGTTGAGATTATTGGATAAAGTGAAATACCAAAACTGAAATACCAAAACCAATACAGGAAATGTGCCTTATTACGTACCCTCGACTATAAAACGCAACATGATATCCAAGAGCCGAGACCTCATATCATCATACTGGGATGGATCAAGATAAATTTGTCCAAGATTATGAAATGAAGAGGCTAAAACATGCCTCCACTCAAATATTGTACATGTCTGACATCTTGCTACAAGCAATAGAAGGGCTATGTAAGCTGTCTGATGGCAGGAAATGACGCTCCAGCGTGAGTTCAGTCAGGAAGACTCTACTCTTGTTAATCAGGCTTTTAGTTTATTTCTCATACATCTGCCAATCACTCCTCATGCTCACTCATAATGTCCTTGCTGTCATGGTTCGATCACAATATCAGCTGTTTAGATCAGCTGGTCTCTTGTATCCAAAAGCAGAATGAAACAATTACATCGTTAGCCTATCCTTTTGCTGCGGTCTCTTTTTAAATATGATTGTCTCTGTATCATGATGTCATTAAGCACCCCTCCACCTCCCCATCTCTTTGCAGGGGGTTATCTTGCCTCCTCGATTACAAATCTCCCTGTCGAGTCCGAGCACCAAAAACTCTGTCAAGACTTTATAATCACATATTGTCTGTTAATGATAAATAATGATAATTTCTGATTGAAATTAGGTTGTTTTCAGATTTCAGGGGGCAGGAAAACTATCAGTCACTTTACATTTAACTATTTATCTGGACATTGTGAGAAGTTTGGTTGGAAGGACATCTAACAATCAATCAATTTCCAATTTTGTCATTGAAACAAAACTTTACTAATCCCTGAGATTAGTAAAAAATCTCTGCGAGAACCGCAGTTGGAGTGGACCAAAGTAGGCTATAAAAGATGCGTCTGCACTAATGTATTTGTGGGCCATGAGTCACTTTTGTACATTCAAATACTGACAGACGTTTTCATGTTTCTTCCACGCTCTGAACTAGGTAACAATCACAAACTGGTTTCCATGGAAATTAACCTCAGCCATGGATGGGAAGGCTCAAGGCGAGCCCAGGACACCCTCGGCCATCACCGTGTCAGCTAGTTCATGCAACTTAATCTGACTTTAAGCGCAACTCCAAATGTTCTAATTTCTTGCCTGCTAAACTTTTAAACATTTTCTTCACTTCAGGAATTAGCTGAGGCCGGCGGTACATAACAAGTCAGCAACACTGCTCGTGGCAAGTAGGTCACCACATGGAGTTGAGCAGTCAGCCCGGAGGAAATCCAGCTTAAAAGCAAATAAGTTTGTTGTTCTGCTTCACTAAAAAGTTCTTGCAGTGCTAATTCTATATCTGAAATGATATAAGAGGCGCTCTACATTTTAAATAATCTAGATGTCGACTAACACATCACTAACTAAATTATCTACAAAGGTCTGGGACTATACCTAAACAATGAATACAGTGGTTTAATACAGTTTTCAGACGCTCGTTGCTCGTTAAGCTTTTGTGTGACTGTAAAGACGCTTGAAGTAATAACTCTTTGACATTAATATTCATCAAGAATGAACTCAAGTGTAAGCTCATTGCTGCTAGTCCACATACTATAACACAACCGAGAGAGACATTTTAGTATTACCTGATGCTGTGAAACTAAGAACATGATCACAGTAAACCGCAGAAATTATTCTTCTTTCCTACGTCAGCAATAAATTGTGGTGAAATCATAATTAGTGCTTCTACTAACGACCGTAAATAATTTGCCACTGGTTAAGGCTACATCGTGCTACCGTTGTTCTAAGGTTGATATAGAGAGTTCCCACAGTAGCAGCTCTGTTAGGCTTGAGGCAGATGCATGCTAAAGTGTTCACAGTGACAATATTAACATGCTGATGTTTTGCAGCTATGATGTTGACCATGTTCACCATCTTAGTTTAGTATGTTAGCATTTCAGCATGCTAACATTTGCTCATTAGCACTGAACAGAACAATTGAGCCTGCTTTGGAATGTCATTAGTTTGGTAGGTATTTGGTAATGAACCAAGGTGTTGGACAAAATCAAATTTTACCTGATGATGACGCTGGATGAAGAGTTACACGATCACCAAAGCAATTGTAATTCAACCCGAGTGACCATGAGTGCGTCTACAAAATATCCTGTCAATCCATCAAACTGATAATTGTTGTAGTTGTTGTCCGAATATTTCCCTAAAAGGCAAAAATGTCAACTTATCTGTAGTGCTAGAGAAGAAATGAATGGGGGGCACCAATTTCAGTAGGAGTCATCCTCTAGGGACCATAAATGCCGGGGCAAAATGTTATGAGAATCCATCAAAAAGTTATTTAGACATTTTAGTCTGAACCAAAGTGGGCGACATCTATTCAGCAAAAACAAGACAGGTTAAAGGTTTGGATAAATACAGCATGTGAGCCTATTCAGTCTACTTTGAATCAGGCATTTCTAAAATTCCCACCTATATACAGTAGACACATATATTCTAGTATTCTACTTAGCCATTAAGCTTCAGGACATAAAATAGAAACACAGAGAGACTGGTGTAATGCTGAACAATATCTTTATACATAACAATCAGGGCAGTGACAAGAAACATTGTCAAGCCCCACATGACCAGATCTAGACTGGATACTGTATCTTGACCCAGCGTACTGAATGTATCCATTGACAGAGAAATGAGCGTGAAAGTGGTTCAATGCTCTTATTTAGCTACAGTACAGTAGGATACAGTGTATATGAAAACACACACACACACACACACACACACACACACACTGGTACCACAGCTATGCTTACTGCTAGTAGGCACTGCGAGATCTATCACACCCACCATTTGTTTAGTCTGTGATGTCATGTCAATCAGAGTCCCGTAGTTTAATTTAATAAGTTTAGTATGATTTTAATTTAATTGTATGTTTATGTGTGGACCCCAAGAACACAAGTGTTGTTCTGATACTGAAATGCAGATCTTTTCTAAAAACTCTGTTCTGCAGCCCCATACGTATAGAGTTTGTTTGGAACCTTCCCTCCTCGTTTCCTGTTGTTTTTAATTTTTTCCAGGTCAGAACATTTGTTTTGTTGCTCTCCTAATGAAGTCAGTAAGTTACAGTTTAAGGAGTGTAATTAAAAGATTCTGAGTAGCCTATACCTATTGCCACCAAACATCTCTCGAGCTGGCGACAGCTGAGCCTGCGGCTGGCCGCTAACAGCGCTAACAGTGGAATCAACAGTGACAGTGCTGACTCAGCGAACAGTGTTTACCTGGGGGAAAGCTTGAGGGTGGGCGCTGTGCTTCCGTGTTGACGCCTATCAGCTTTAAATGCCGTATGAGTGCAGAGCGGCGGCTGTGAGCTATTGTTGACACCATTAGGTTGTTTACTCAATGTGACATGTGTGTCTGATGCAATATGGTGTATATCAAGATAGAGATATTTTTGGTAAATGGTTTCTGAAGAGAGAATGAAAAAGATGGTCTACGGGTGAACTGGTACGATGAAGAGAAGCAGATACTTTTAAAGGACATTTTGCATATCATGTCATGTAAAAATGTCGTATCATGCCATTTGGTGATACCAGGACTCAGTTTACTGCTATCTGGGCTCATATTATCAATGTCCCCATAAGTTATCTTGTCGTGTCATCGTCAACCAGTTTTTGCTCTCTTGTTGGTGTTATTTTGCGACCAGAACCACATCATTTGTTACGTTTTAACTGTCAAATGGCATAACGTTGCAGTAAAACGGTCTGACATGACTGCAGCAACTCATCTGTTTGGGAGCAAGATGATTTGAATGCATCAAATTGGGAATGCGAGTCAAAGTGGGACTTACAAAATACAAGACTATAATAGAAATGTTTTTATTCTTATCAGATCAAAAATTGGTAGCGCTGTGAGCATTAGATAATTAACTGCAGCTCACCCGGTGCCTTCCCACCCAATTCTTCTCCGTGGATGGCTTGCCATTGTGAATATGAATGTGAATGTCAAAGTAAATATCCAAGGTGGACTAACAGGGTAGTCATTGAAGAGCCCTCTGGTTGCTCTACATCCCCTGTTTGTTTTACCCCTGCCCTTGGTAAGGTACTCGAGTGGCCTCCTGTTCTCAAGTAGCCCTGCCTTGAGGTCTAATCATCTTTTGTCATGCAAACATTTGCTTCTGTCAAACAAAAATACCCTCTCTTTGTTGTCTCCCTGTTGTCCATGGTACAAATACAATACGCCTTAGACAATAGATAATCAAAAATACAAAAATCCAGATAGAAGCCTCTTGTTTTTATTCCAACAGCAGTGAACAAATGTTTTCATCAAAAGGAAAACCTGAACATGCTCGCCTGTTTGTTGGAGCCACAAACTGGTGAGATGCATGTTAAACATGTCCACCCAACGCTACCATGAATCGGTCCAACACTGGGACACACGCTAAAGAGTCTGTCGTCTTGTTGAACGGAAGAAATGACACTCCTAACTCAGCTGACCAGAGAAGGTGAATTACAATTCAGGCCTCAGATTTCAAAACAATGCAAGTCTTTCCACTCTGTGAATTTTTGAACAGGATTGACACACATTCGTCCAATGTTTCTATTTTGCACTGACACAGGCTGTCTGTGTTAAGTTCATGATTTGTTAGTTAACGAGGAGACAGCCAATGTGAGCTACAGAGCTGAATATAGACAAATACATACTGTATAGTAGCTACGGGGGACCTCGTGGGACATAGAGCAGGCATTTAAGAGCGGATCCAAAGGATACAAAAATAAATAAAAGGGTATGAAAGTTCAGTGTTGCAACATCATGGTCACACTTGAATTAGGAACAGTTCTACTGCCAAAATACAGTATAATGTATAAAGTAGAGATGTTAAAGGACTGGGCTATAACCTATCCAAAGTGAAACACATAACTACTCAAATTAAAGTGGCAGCTCTTTTAATTTTTCATGCTAAAATTATAGAGCATGCTGCGTCAGAGAAAGACAGAGAACAGAGGGGCTGCGTTTCCTTCAGTGAATACCAATGGGATGCAGGGGGCAGAGTGTATTACAGACCACTCACTGATGTCAGCAATCAGACTGACCTATCGAAATGCCAAGTCAGTCAAGGCCACCACCGCCTTACAGAAAAGAAAGTGTTTGCAATGCTGTGCACTGGCTGAAGGACTCTCTGGAGTACACAAGCAAATGATTGGAATGAATCAATTAGAAGTGTCCCAATTGAAATGCCACGGCGGGATCGTCTACTCCATTAAATGCCCCATAGTGGCATTTCAATTGGCATGGCACCCAACGATAAATGAAACAAAGATGTAAGTTCTATGACCTTTGAGTTGGTGTTACTTGTATTTATCTGGCCGTGTTCAACACTGTCTCCCACAAGCTCAGAGAAACGTCTGATGGGGCAGTTAACCAGATGGACATTTTCCAAGACAACCAGTTGATCTTTATCCTTCTAAAAGGCAATAAAATACTGTTTGAAAACACTTCCCGATATGGCATAAATTTCAAATGTGTGTCGCTCGTTGAAGTAAGTGTACTCCTGTGGCATCTGTTTCGCCCCTTAAGGCCCGGGACTGGTGAACACTCACTGGTGCTCAAAGTGGGTATTGCCCTCCCACCTCCCCAACGGCCATAAGCAACACAAAGGTGAGATTTATGCTTCATCAAAAGTGCTTTCAAGTATTTCTCGCTTTGACAAGATAAAAGACTTTACAAGGTTAAAGACCAACGGGTTGATTTAGCTCATTACATTCTGGTTAACTGCCCACCAGAAAGGTTAAAGAGAAGACAGTTCCCTGAGCTTCTCTATGGAACCATTTGGGGCTTCCTCCCACACAGAGAAGGCTAATAGTCATCATACTCCGAAACCAAGGAAAACACCAACGTAATGTCCAATGTAACAAAACACATTGGGCACCAGAAGCACCAGCCGCTCAAGTTGACTTTGGCTTTAGGTGGAGACAATGAGTATCAATTAAAAAACGTTTATATTTTCCACATAATCAGTCCCTAATTATATGGTTCTTACCAGGAAACTATAGGAATTTATTACAGAACAAGCGACCGGTGGAACCAAGTCTGCACACGCTTTCTACCATCACTGCCCATAATGCATTTGTATTAAATGCCTCCATTAGTGAGGCCACCTTCGACATAAGCTTAAACAATAATATAGATATACACAAGCCTTATCCATGACGAAAGGCAGTCAGGCATGCAGTTGCATTGAAACACCTGTTCACCTGTTGGCCATTAAAAAGCTCTCTGCTGACTGTGCGTCTACTGTCCAGTATCCTATAAAGTCTGAAGTGAGCATCACAACAACACTGGAGACATAAGTACTGCCGACTGTCAAAATACAATTCACATCCAGCCTACCTTCAGCTCTGTTGGTGGCTTTTACTTTTCTCTCTGTTGTTTACGCTTCCAGATCTGATACCACTGAATATAAAACACAACTTTGAACAGAAACAGCTGTATTATTAGGTCCAATCTGTGATAGGAAGCCACACAACTGAGATGTTTAAGAAAAAAGCTGATATCATCAATACGATGGATGGACAGTCAAATGCAAATGGATCACAGAAACAGATACTGAATCTGCACAGTCATCAAAGATACACATTGACACACATACACACACACTTACAATCACACCAATGAGACCTGTGTGTTGTGGAGAGGTTCAGTTATTCTGCAAATTATTAGGATATTCATTCTTACCCTCCGTAGGCTCCAAAAGTAAAACTCCTCTTTCTCTGCGACATGCCGGCAAACGGATAGCAGCGAGTCAGTTAACTCACTGCTGAATGGAGCCAGCACTTATGTCACTTACGCTGACTGAGCATTTGTGTGTGTGTGCGCGCGTGTGTGTGTTTGCATGCTTTGCCTGCCGCCTGAGTTCCACTCCCGCAGTGTCGGCTGACGTGCCCTGCCTCTTCCTTGCACACACACGCCTCCTTCACAAGCAGGGGGAGAAGAGGATGAGGAAGGAGGGAGGGGGGCAGGAGTGTGGGGGGCTGCTCACCATGCCAGTCTCCCAGGGAACCAGTGTGTAGTGGCAAGCCTTTTCTACAATCAGGCTACATCTTCTCTCTCGTGCATCAAGATCACGGAGAAGGGGTTATTTTATTCTACGTCAAGAGCCTCAGGTGAGAAAACTATTGGTAACCTAGATCTTTTTTTCTTTTAAACGGCTTCGGGCAAAACAGAGAGGTGTTCTTGACATTGTGGGAGAAAGAAAACAAGTCTTGCAACACTCCCTGTCCTTGCACTAGAAGACAGCTGGTTGAACAGGGTGTAGACTAACGTATCGTCATTCTTCACAAATCATGAAGCCTTACCCCAGCTCCACTCCTGCATTATGTAGGTGACATTTGTGAACAAGTATTAATCTGTAAACCCATCACTGCTGGTATGCACACAAAGGTGAGGTGGAGTTCATGGAGGATCCTGTTGAATTTGATAAACAACACGAGGGCAGCATGAATTATTGAATAAATAAGGGTTGTAGTTTATCGCATCAGCCATCTACGTCTGCAGTATGTCGGATGAAAACAGACTCAGTGTTGGGCAGAGTCAGCCGTGTCCGGTGGGAAGAGCAACATTTTTAGGGGATCACCGTTAATTTGACCATAAAATTAGGAATAAATCAAAACTTCACCAATCCAGGTTCCTTTATCTCCCCGAGGACCAATGATGTCTTCATCTAATTAAAAGCAATGCACTGGTCGTAACCGAGCACTTCATTAATCAATGCACCCAGCAGACAAGCACAATCACGCTGATAAAGAATGACATCATCTCCCCACAATTACATCATCCCTTTCCTCTGAGACTGCAATTTTCTAAAAATATTTCAACGCAGCGTCATCGTACTTGGCTGACTTTGTTGGTAATGGACCTCAATTTGTCTCTCGGCCACGAGGAGCTAATCAGACAGATCTTTGGCTGAAAGTGGCGTCATTTATCGCAGCAATTATGGATTTGACATTCCTGACGATTTATGCAAGGGATGCCATTGTCTGTCTGTCAGTCGGTCCAACATTATTATTATTATTATTATTATTATTATTATTATTGTGGATTGCCATGAAGTAGATTACAGACAGTCGTGGTTTCCAGAGGATGAAGCCAACTGAATTGGGCAATCCCTGACCTTTCGTCTAACAACACCATGAGGTGGACATTTGTACTATTGACTATTGCCATGACAACGGGTACACACATTCACGCCCCCCTCAGAATGAATTGTGATAACTTGCTAATGTTAGCAGGCTAACACAGTAAACTAAGACGTAGTATTAAACAAACAGTGTTTTATCTATCTTATTACTTCATTTGACAATACTTACAAGTCAACGGGAAAAAGGAACTGTAAATAAGATGGTGTTAGCAGTGCTACGTTATTCCCGACTAAATATAATAAAATACAATAAAACAACATATCTTGAAAATAATTCACATATGGGACATACTTATTATAAAGATTGTACAGTTCACATCCACCTACCTATAAATAATGCTACGTAGCATATGGTAGTTATCTAGAATCCATACTCAATAAGTAAGGAAAGCATGTAGGAGAAAGGAGTAGTAGGGGATGGATTATGAATTTCTAAATGACATTTGAAGCAACTTAAGAGGTATTTGTGACTTTTAAAAAGAGAAAATGTATTTCCAATGCTATCAGCTCAGTTACACTTGCTTGATTTCCACAAACAACCAGTTGTTCTTTCCACCGTTGGCATCGTCTCTCCCCAACTTTAAGTACCACTCTATTGATTTGGCGCTTCGGTCTTGGTGCTACCTTCAGAGTCCTGTCTGCTTTCCTGACAATTAAATTAACTAAAGCAACTGTGGCGTGCGAGGTGCAGCCCAGACAGACAGAAGCCTTTTAATCACATCACGTCAGCAACAAAAGCCCCAGTCCTCCCAGCTCCCAGCTCCTTTGTTTTGTCCTAAAGGAAGTGGACGGGCAGGAAGACCCTCGAGAGGACAAAAGAAATGGAGATCCCCCCCCGAAATCCACGTCGTCAGACTCACAGGAACTACCGATGCTGCAGCACCACCAACGAAACAAACACCGACGCAGAAGAAAAACAAAAAACACACTACGCTGCAGCTCCATAAATCAGCAGTGATACATGACATCATCTCTACAGATGTAAACAGATGTGGGACGTCTCCTCCCACTTGAATCTGTGAATGGGAAGCTAATGTCCCATGAACTCCGATCATTTACTTCCAGGGTGGAAAGGGCAGCAGTGGAAGCAGAGCTGGTGTGCGATACTCAAGGAGCGAGGAGTGGACAGAGCAGAGGCAAAGTGCATTCATTCACCCTCAGCTCGGCTTTCATGGGGCAGGAAATTTGCTCCGTGCCGGTCTGAAGAGAAGCAGACGATGATTAAACAGGCAACTTGTGCAAAGGCCTTTGTTAAGGACGTGCATCGTAATTCATCACTCGGTGCTTTTAAAAGGAAATCTCATTTTCTATGTCGGAGGTTCAATGTGTTTGAGGCTGAACAAACATTTTAAAATCAACTGTGATGTAAAGCAACGGGAGGTTCAGGGGAAAGTAGAGCCAGCTGTATTCGCAGAGAAAACAATAAAACATTTAGGCTTTGTTTATTCTTATTCATATTTGATTTCTTTTCTCTGTAATGTAAGAAGGGTTTATTATCCTGGCCTCTCTCTGGTTTCAAAGCGGGGCAAATAATATGAATGCAGTTTTATTTATAAAAGCACTTTTCAAGATAAAAACTGAGCCAAGGCGCCACCGGAGGAATTGAGAGCCAGCTGAGCAGAGCGCGTTATCGAGCCCCAAATCATAATCAATCACTTTAAAAGGCCCTCAAAGTGTATTTCGTGATGAGTGTTGGTGTCCTGCATGAACACACTGTGTTGTATCTCAGATCAGAAGAGCTTTGCTAACATTCGAAAACCATGGTTCTCAGGGTGGTGGATCGCAGGGGTTCTGTAGTTTTGAGGGTCTCATGTGCTCATAATAATACTTATTAGACAATGAGAAATAATTCACTCCCCACTCTCACACAAGTCACTGCTCGGATTCATTGAGAGCTCCTCGAAACCGGAGAGCCAAAACTAACTATCATTTATGGATAATTCCTAGACAAAAATGCCTCTGACTGAATTTATTTATTTGCGTGTTCCTCGAGGCTCAAACCACTATAAAAAAATAACACGGATGGTTGACGTTTGGAGAGGAGAAGTTGAGCTTGCAGCCCCTTAAAGAACCAATTAATTATTCCACAATATTTGAACTGTATCTGCATGAACACACTGCCTGTGGCCTGTGTGTATATTGTAAATATTTTCCAGATACTTGGCTGAACGAGGACTACACATACACTTGGATATTTGGAGAGGGTGAGCACACGGAAGAAGGGGTGCCATACAAATATTTGAAGGGAGCGAATATTCAAAGGGCAATTGTGCTTTGAGGCACGTGGAAACAAGCTGAGCCTTATCTCAGTGAGCATTTGCATCACACTTTTATAATGTCAGTGGCTGCTGCAGTGCGTGGCAGACGTAATTATTTAAAGCTGAAGATTCATGTTCATTTTGGACAGATGAAGTCATATTGAACAAGGGAAGGTCTCTTACTGCAATCCACTAAACTGTATTGCCACTTCAAAAAGGAACTGAAAGGATATTTGACTTTATATTTGACTTTCGCAGTTTCACATCTGCTGTGGGATGTGTACACATACTTGGAGAGTAGACTTGTCTAGCTCGTTGAGAAGAAATTACAGTACGGGTTGTTGACTGTCTGACTGGGAGCAGTGGAGCGAACCTATTGAACCATCCTCCTCCCGGTGAGGTCACGAGCCCCTCGGGCCCCCGGGAGCTGCTACGAACAGCCTCACGCACACTCACTGTGGCCTTTCATAGCCCCTCATTAGAGGGACAGGATATTATACGAAGAAAAGAGGCGTTGTTGCACCGGCCTCCAATCGAACGAGCCCCATCCCGCTTTACGGTCCTCTCTGTTGCGGTGGAATGCAATTAAGTTCCCTCTATTTTCCCCCCATTCTTCTCATTTCTTTGGTGAGAGGCAGGCTGGAATGAGTGGGTGACAAGAAGAGTGAAATGCATATTTTTTGTGTTCATCAATTTGCCTTGTTTTTCAATTACAAATGGAATCAATTAGATTTTTTTTTTAGCAATAACCTTAATAATGCAGGGACTACGGTATCAGCATTCAAAATCAATGACTGGCAGCAGTTCTTCTTTTTCAGACAGTGAGGATCCGATGCAGGATGAGGGAAACAGCTACAGGGACATGCTGCTCATTGATCTTTGCTGCAGTGAAATATCTATTGCAGTGAAAATAGATCCTCAGTGCCACGCTATGTCTCCGCTGTGTCTCAGGCAGCTCCGTGATGGATGCGTTCTCAGCGACTCAGAAGGACTTTGTCTCCCTGCCAGGTGATCAATAGATGACTTGCCACGGCAGAGACAGACTCAGCTGGCCAGAAGCCCATTTAAAGCCCTCTCCTTTCAACTGGAAGGGAATAGTCCATCTGATGCTTTCATTTCCACACACCAGTACAACAGTATAATTGACCAATCCAATATTACTAATTCTACAAACATTTAGAGGTATAAGGTCGATTTTTTTTTAATGTTGTGACTGTTGTTGTTGAAAAGAGTCAGTCTACATGGGTGTGACTCCAGTGCAGAATTGTAAACAATGCTCAGGATAATGCAGGGCAACGGCGCCCTCTCCTGGACACTGTGCTGTCAATCATATTCTATTCTATCATATCATACTGGTCAGGTATCTGCTTGTCTTGCAATTTGCTGAACAATTTAAGCACACAAGAAAAGTAAGGACAGCTAGTTATTCTATGATGTAGTAACTTTAGTATGTTCACCTGTTAGACAAGTTGGGTGGAACTTTGATAACATCATTCTAAATTGGATAAATTACTCTTTAGAATAAGCTTCTGATGAACATATTTTATTTTATTTTATTATATATATATATATATATATATATATATATATGTGTGTGTTCTGATTAAAATGTTCAAAGCAAACATGGTCATAATTAAAACTACTGAACGACAAAGTGCATTACTGTAGTCGAACATGCTTAATTAAATTATTGAACATACGTGTGCGTCTTCCACGCATGATCTCATTGCTTTCTTTATGTCGTCCCAATTGAAGGTCTTCACAGAGACCCAGAGATGATCGCAAGATGCCTCAGACTGTGTGCGGTCTCCTCCTGTATTTACTCTCCATCGGTCCGTCACACAGCTCAGTGGTGCAGAGAAGAAGCTACAGTAAATCATTAAAGAGAGGAACAGCACGTATAGCTTTTGATATTTATGTTGGCTTCATCATCTGTGTGAACCGTTTGTTCCGCATGATGATTGAATGTTAAATTGTAGTTGTATTAATTCCCGACCATCATTAACTGCTAAATGTGATTATGGAGATCCACTTTGGTTTGGAATCCTAAATTATCTTGGCTTTTTTTTCTTTCTTTTTCTTAAAGAGGAATACAATCCAATATTTCCTTTGGAACAAGGGAGCCCAGACGGAGAGCGAGGAGGCTGAATCGATGGTCGGGGATCATGTCAGCCGTGCTCATACGAACTCTATCCTGCAGCTACTTGGCCTTGAATTTTAACATTTGGCCATTAAATATTACGGTGTACCAATTATTCGCTTCCCAAGCTCGTAACTTACACACACACACACAACATAAAACAGAGACACAATGATGATATACTGCGTCTGATGGAAACCCGATTACTGTATGGTTGGACTATAGGTCCATCTCTGGCACATTGGAAAGAACATTTCAGGATGCGTGGTTTTTCAGTCACCTTAAATCAAGCAAGATGAAAGCGATGAGGAAAGACTTTCCACACAAGGTTAATGTGAAAGTAAATAAAAAGCCACAGGCTCACGACCCTACAGCATATGACCAGCCACTTTCTATGGAGTTTAATAAGGCCGCACATCAAAGTGTGTGGCTGTGAGGTATAGCACGGAGTAAACCAATTCAAATACAACTCGGTGATTAGGCGGATGCACCCTGGTAGGTATTGAAACGCCTGAATGGGCAACAGTACAAAGGCAACTTGTGATGAACACCCAGAATAAATATAGACGCCTCACACATGGAGCGGCAGAGAGTGGGTGACTCATTCAAAGCCCATCAAAGAGACGGTACACTTTCGATCTAATAAGCCGTTTGCAGTGGTCCAGCTGACGTTGTCCTCTGAGCGGAGAATGCACACAAATACAATTTGCAGATGAATTATTCAACGGGGCGGAAAAAACGATGCATCCAATTTAAAAAAAATACAAATAAAAAAAAAAGACCCTTAAGTATCAACATGAGATTTTAAATATTGTTTGTTTGGCTGTGTCTGGGACAGCTCTATAATTATGATGTCACCTCAGACAATCCAACACAGTGACTTCTAATGGAGGAGAGAAGGAGATGAGTTATCTTTGAAAGATAATTATAATAATGGAGCAGAATCTAATTGCTAACAAAATATCACTGCTGTCCAATCAGTCCCCCTCATTTTTGCTATTAGTCCATTTTCTCCAGCTTTACTACGCCTTCATTTAAAGCAGCTTCTCACCCCCTGACAATATTAATTACAGCATAGGCTTATATCTCAGACATCACAGACAGAGCTGTTATTTGCAAAAAGGTTCAATAACATATTAGACATCAAACTATAAAGCATGAGAGGGCAAGCGGGCAGGAGAGAGTACATTGGACAGCTAAAAGGTGCATCTTCACAGACCTGCATGGTGCCGCGTGCCAGAGGGAAATCCTGTGTGCATGATGATGAAAGAGGAGAGTCTCAAGAGCTGCAGACGGCCTCGCGTAAACCAGCACATAAATAATCCATGTGAAATCTGGAAAACTTAGTGGTTGGAGCTCTGAGGCTTCCCCGGGTTTCTTTTAACATTCGAAGGAGAGGAGAAACGGTTCTTTCTTTGCACCCTTAATAGGATATTGAGGTGAATAAAAATCAGCTAAAAAGGTCCAAATCATAGGAATAAAAGAAAAGGGTGAAACCAAGGAGGCATCAGAGGATATTAGTCGATCAATTATTCTGAATATAAAAAGGACAGTCAAGAGAACACTGCCCATATATATCACATGACTAAGAGTCCAGATAGATTAGTGAATGAAAAGCAGAGTAATCAATTCAACTTTAAAAGGTCACTTCTGAAGCAAAGAGGCTTACGGTGAAGTTACATTGGAAAGATAATTGGTCTTGTCTGTTGGTTTTGGTTTCCAGGCTTTGTTGCAGCATTTCAGCACAGCGTAAAGGATAAAAGCTGAATAACAGGAGTAGCAAAGGCGTTGAAAGATTGTAGAATATGTATTAGAATGATGTAAAACTGAAGCTCAGGTGAGCTCAGATTGGGTTTTTTAAACAAGTTTAACGTTCGTGGGAACTCTTGATCTGTTTACAGGTCTTGAGAGTACTAAAAGTGACAAAAGGTTGTATAGAGGCAGCTGTGCAAAGTCTTCACTTTCCTCAAGTGATGCCAGTTGGAGAGTACAAGTGTGAAGGTGTGGAGTGAGAAAGAAGTGAGCTTACCAGACCTCTTTAGCACACTCCTCATCTCTGGGCTGCTAGCTCCTAGCAGAGCACACCTGAATCTCCAACGAACTGGAAGAGTTGCATTGTGGGTAATGCAGGCACCAGGTTTTGACAGGAAAGAAGACTGCATGGGAAAATAGATGATATCTCTGGTCTCTATGTTCTCTAAAATGATTAGATGTGCACACACAAATAATGTTACTAATTGCCACTTTCTAATCATAGTAGTATTACATATTTTTTTTAAATTTGTGCACTTGTTTTCCTGTTCAACAGAGAAATATAAACTTAAATGAGATTTGATTGTATTGGAGTTGTCATCTTTGTATTGAGATCACAAAATGTTTAACCTTCCAAATGTAATGTTCATAAATCTCATCACTGCATAACCACTATACCATTCATGTAAATCCCTTATCTCATCACTAAATTGCTCCAAAAAGAGTGTGTGCTAAATGGTGATTACTTTACTGCGGGGCACAACGTAGGTCTGCACACTGATAGGATCCAAATAAATAGTTTATTTATCTTTTTTTGTCTTTTCAAGGCAACGTTTTGATCTATACGAGCTCTTCCTCGGGCAAGGCGAGTCCCTCTTCTAGTGATTTGAACCTGATTCATTACAAACTAATTGCGTACCATGAGATCTGATTAATGATTACACAACAGTGAATTCAAACTGCCCCACTCCAGGACATTGGTAGGGGATAATTAGTGTCTGCCTTGAGGACCTCCCTCTCCTGCTCATCCTCCCACACTCTGTGTCTTATAGCCTGAACCAACCCACCAAGCCGAGCCATCTGCTTTTTCTTTGTTGTTCGGCCAAAAGGAACACAAACCCCATGAATTATTAAAGACGCTGTCGCTGTATAACGATTCCGTAGCAAAGAAAGATATTAAAACAAACAATGCAGGCCTGTGTTTTCCATGCATTACTATTTTTGTTTTAGTTTCAAGGAGGATGAAGGAATATCGTCTGCAACAACAGGGGTAGCGTTCCTACACTGAGCAAAGGTCCCGTTACATTTAATTATAGAAGAGGCTGCTGTGTGGAGGGACCGGAGGGCACACAAACCTCTGAGAGCGCAGAGCGACAGACACGGAGGCACTCAACTGGAAGCATATGGAGGAAGGGAGGGTTGAACATGGGAAGGAATTTGGGAGATTTAAAAGGTGAGGAAATTAAGGAGCGAGTGTGAAAAATGGAAAAAGCGGAGGGACAGAAAGATAAAGGGGAAAGGATGAGGAAATGGAACCGCAAAAGGATGGAGTGCTGTCGCAGGAGAAATCCTTGATGGAGGCACTGAAGCATGAAGGGTTGCAGAGCTCACTGGTAAAGGAGGGACTGGTTGGAAAACTAAAATCTGTGTCATCACTTTAGGGACTATGCAGGTTTCTCTGTCAATTGAAATATATAATGCATGTGTTAAAGATATTCATTCCTATACTCACTTGTTTTTCAGTACATTGGGGCTTTAGGCTTCCCTTGCCAAACACATTAACACATTTAAAGAGGTCAGCACATTATGAATATAGTTAGACCTGGCAGCCTCTGCTGCTCAGATGCAGAGGCTTATACTCACTGAAGGCAGGCAGCCATGAAATAGACTGAAACATCACTCAGCCTGGCAAAGAAATCAAAAGCAGTGCAGGAAAAACACCTCCCATTTGTCTCTGTGGTGTGTTTTAATTCAAAACTATGTTAAATGATCACAAGCCACCATAATGAATATGGCCTAATATCAGTACTGGCACATGGTTAGCACTTAAAACAGGATGCTGGTATCCAATACTAAAATCGAACACGGAGAGATATATTGTGACACCAAAAAAAGGATGAAAATGAACTGATACCCTCTCTCCTCCTGACCTCAGAATGACATATCTCATTAATAAACACATAATCCCTCTCACTTACCTCAAGCAAATTGGTCTGTCAGTAAATAAGGTACAGTTTATAAAGTAATCCAATTTGAGAAAAAGAAAACTGGTATCAGATCACCCCTAAAAGCTCTAAATCTTCACTTATCACATATTTGACATACCATAAAATATTAATAAAGGAGATGTGTATTATCATATCTAACAAGGGAGAAAGTTAAATAAACAAACGCTATAACACAATTTACCTGCACTTGTATTATAAGGCATTTTAAAAATGCAGTCAATCTAGAAAACCGAGCTGCAGGAACTGGAGGAGCAACCGTCGTGAAGTGACATTTGGAACAAAATGTCACTGGATGCCTTGATGCAAACAAAACAGAAGCATTTATGGTTGATATCACATTGGCTATTTGATTAAGTAAATATTGGTCACTTTGGGGCTCCATATTTTTAATAACATTTTTCATAAAATCTTTCATTTAGATATGAGAATCGTTAACTCCAAATTGCTACACTGACTTCTCAAGAAATATTGAGCAAATGGAAATAGACAAAATATCTTAAGAAACAAATCAGAACTTCTCACATGACAATGATGTCAGCAAGAAGTCTAATTGTGACTTTAAATGGCGTCTCGTTAGAAACTAAACTTTGGTCATGAAAACAAGACGGAACAAACATCCTTGGCACGTCAGTCAAACACTTAACGTCCCGACACCAGTAACTCGCGCACGGGACAGCGCTCCGAAACTTGACCGAGCGCTTCTTTTCTCCTCCTCCAGCTCGTTGAATTAATCTGCAGCTAGTTTTAAGACACGCGACACACCGCTTATTAACACCATAACCACACGAGCACGTGGCCAGAGCCCCGCGTCACCGTGCAGAGAGAGTACAGTACCTGTGCTGCGGTCTTCGGGCAGGCGGCTGGAAGTGAATGAGTGTGTGATAAGGAGTACAGGGGCGATGAATGGAGGCTGCGCTGCCTAGCAACCACACAACCAATCAAATAAATGGAATTTGACTCCGTGCACAACTCACAAGATTAAATAAAATCATCTTCATTCTACGCTGTACTAATATTTATAATAACTTCATGATTGCATATACCGTTGTAACGTGGTTAATAAGAAAACACAAATCAGATTGTACTTCTTTATTATTTTTGCACATGTGCGAAGGTAGCTCCATATTGCTCATCAATTTCATATCACTTTCATTTCAGGCAGCAACCAGAGTGTCTGGCCATCTTGAATCGCATGGTCTCAGGACGGCAGGTAAATCGACAGCGCCTTCCAGTGAAGTCACAGGAGACGTGGGTCTATCCAGTAAAGCGTTGCCCTGTGAGCAGCGAGTAGTGCGCCACCTTCTTGACTAAAGAAACCAGGCAATTTAAAAAGACATTGAAAGAAATGTCCGGCAGGTCACTGAGGAGAGCACAGATCTCATCATCGTATGTGAGACATCTCCTCCAGATATGGAGTCTTCATGCAGCCGGTGCAAAGCTGGTCCATCCACAGAGGAGCCTCGTGCTGCAGGGGGGTGCGGCGGGGGTAGAAAGTGTAGTCGAGGTCATAATTCAAGAGACAGCTGACGGAGGCCATGTAGACGTCTGAGAAACGAGAGAGTCGCCTGGAGAAGTAAGTGGGGTTGTGACACGTTCGGAAGATGCTGCCGAACTGAGGGTTGAACACGTTCTTTGTCATCACCCTGGACAAAAAAAAAAAAAGGTTAGAGGTACAAGTTAATATGATCCTAAGCAAATTAATATATGTAGTGGTGGAAGTGGAGTACTCGGATACCTTTCAAGATTAAGGTAGCAATACCACAAAGTAAAAATACATAATTCAGAGTGAACGTCTTGCACTCAAAATTAAGTAATCATCAAAAATAAAAAGTAGGCTATTGATTACAGGCAGAATGCCATTTATATAATATATTTTTAATTTATTTGCAGATATAAATCTAGATTACTAATGCTTAATGATTTTGAAGATGCAGCAGCTCGAGGGGATTAAAAACCACTTTATATTTACTATATAATGGGATTGTATATTCTCAGTCCAGTGCTCCTCTAAATGCACCATGGTATGAACATGATAAAGCGGGGTCACTGGGTTCATCAGGAGGCGCATAAGATTGACGGATTAACGCCACCCACTTGAGCTCTTCTCTCTCGTTCTGCCATTCTTCAAAAACCAGTTTAGACTCTGGATCCCGATGAGTCTAAGAAAAGAAAGAAATCACTATGAATAAAGCAACTTCCAATATTATTATTAGACAATTTGAGGCTGCTAGCTATGTAAACATCAGAGATGGGTAAAACGGACTTGCATTTGAAGACACTTCACTGCTGATATTTGATGAGCCCCCATATAAAAATAATGTAAAAGCTTCATGTACTGCTCACCTGTAGGCGTTCCATCAGGCCGGTTAAAGCCTGTAGCCAGGTGAGGCTCACGGTGTACCGGTCCGTGCTCACCACTTTGGTTTCCGGCTCCAGCTCAGGTACAATGGCTGCTGTACGCCAGCCATGACGCAACATCAGGTCCTAGAAGTGAAAACTGCTTTAGTCAAACTCTAGTCTGCACAATGATGGATCTGCATCTTAGTAACTCCCCTTCAAAACCACTCATTTACTCAACTTGTTTCGTCACCAGACATTTTTATGTGTTGCTGCTAGTTTATCGATCTTGTGGTAGTGCCTCAAGTCAAAACCAAAGGGTTTACAATACTCCTCTGCACACAAATAGGTCAAATAGCACCCCAACCAGCCATTTTCAGACCTAATTAATTAATTTAATTGACATCTAAACACTAAATATTTATTTCTGGTAACGTGTTCTTATACCCTTTAAAATTCATGCCATTGATTCTACATTTATAAACATCACTCAGTACTGCCATCTGGTGTTAGAAATTTTCACTTTTCAGCCCCACCCAAATGTTACACTGGAGACTTTCAGAATTGTGCAATAGGTGGATAGTGGGTGTTTGTATGTTTGTGTTTGGCAGGGCCTGAATAAGGTTTTACTGCACATTGTTGTCCTCCTGAAAAAAATATCCCACCATGAAAGAAAATTCTGAAGTCATGTGATATATAAGTCATACAGTGGATCCTCAAAACAGGGATTCATCCGCATGATTTGAAACTTACAGCCAAGTCACTGTAAAGATGGTCTCCAAAGTAAAGAACCCTTGAACCTCGCCAGCCTGTGAGTCTGAGAAAGTCAAACAGGTTTCCCTGAAACACAAAAGAACCACATTCCATTTTCTTTGGTTCATTAAGACAGAGTTCAAAACAGAAATGCAGAAACACAGCTCCTGAATTGAAGAGATGAATAAGCCGAATGATTAGAGAAACTGGAACAAGTCAGACAGTAGCCTAAAGTTATACAGACCTATAATATTAATTTATTGTAGACTCTGCACCGTTTATTATTTATAAATCACTTGTTTTTTATTTTTACCATGTTTCTTGTGTGCACTTTAACCCGTTTGCTGCTAGAATCCTGTAAATGTCCCGCTGCGGGACTAATAAAGGATGATCTTATCTTATCATACCTGTTTGTAGATCTGTCCTTTGTCCAGACTGTTTATCTTTTCCCACTTGAGGTCTCCATTACCATCCAAGCGCCTGAAGGGTCTGTAAGATAAAAAACACTTAAAAGTAAATTTCTGAACAACATGATCAACGGTTCACAGCTTTTTCCAAAAAAACATTCACTTACTTGATACAATCGGTGAAGAAGTGAGGTTTGTCTGCCTGGACTATGACAACATCAAAGAAGTCTCTCCAGTTTTTTCCCACCATGTAAGTCATTCCTTTATCCCTGAGAACAGAAAGAAAAAAACCGACAAACCCATTAGAATAACAGATTGCAACACAACAGTTTACCGGCATTATGGGTCAGAGTGGGCTCATAGCTGGCAGATAGTGTACACTCACACAAAGCTGAAGGGACTGTTGGTAATGAGGAACATCTTCTTTCCATGACTGACCAACCGATGCAAAACAGCATCCGTCTCCTCTCCTCTCAGAATGAACTTATCTATGAAGAGAAAGAAGGCAGCACAAACCGTTACCGTAATCTTACTTTTTATGTGCAGTAATGTGCCGGCTTGATACAGACGAAGGAAAAGTATATCTTACCAAGATCTTCCATGACCCATTTGTACATGTAGCCTTTCAGGTGAACCATGCCAATTGCTTCCTGAGGATTAAATAAGTGTTACATGGGGCCAACAGACCTTCACAACAGATCTACACATGTCATGGTACTAGCATGATTAGTCATTTCTGCTGAGAGAGCTCTCCGAACTACAGTCACTCAGAAAGAAATTGCACAATGTATGAACATTATGAAGTTACTACAAGGAAGTTTCATTTTGTGTTGATTTCTCCGCTCCAATAGCCAATCTTCTTGCTGATTATCTCATTTGATTATGTAGGTCATATAGCGGCATTAGTATTAAATTGGGACCGTTTCAACTCTTTAGAACCTGACATTTTGCATGATTGTTTCTCTCAAAGCAGATGTGGTGCTAGCAGTACTGGTGCCCTGTAACTGGAAACTCTGGCATCTCAGGACCAAGAAGAAAAGCAGTTATTGTACTTTGTTCTATCCATAAAAGTCCTTCGCAAACTTTTACTGAGCTCAGTAGATTCCTGCGCCTCCTGCTGAGGAATCAGTGTGAAAACAGTCAAATACAATGAGTCAGTATACTTGTCAGTATGAGCCACAACTTAAAACCTAGGATGCAACATTCAATGCATACTGACCGAGATGTCCTTGAAGAGGTGAACCGGATCGTATTCGATGCCGTTGGTGATGAAGAAATCATTTGCCGAGGCCAAGAGAGTCATCTCAGGAATGGAGAAGATGTCCATGAACTGCTTAACCTTTGGACCCTGTGAGAAAATATATAGTAATGCTTGATAACAACTTGGGGTGCAGTAAATGTTTGTGAACTCGTAAAATTAACACTTCCTAATGACATATGGAACCATTTTCACTACAACATAGACACACCAAAACTACTTTTGATCGGAATGTTTCAAGGAGGATTAGAAGAGGGAGGGGCATACTTCCCGCTGCACTTTAAAAGACCTAATGGACCCAAAAACTATTTCTTCAAATTGCTCCTAAATTAGCCAAAAAGTCAAGTTAACCTTTGCGACTGTCAGACTAAATAGAGATTTCTTCTTTTCATGGCTGAGTGCAGCACTGAATAAATAAAAAAAAAAGTCCCAACTAAAATCAAATTATTTTGTGGACACGGAGTTCTTCTTTTTAGGGACAGGAACACTGCCTTCCAGCTGACGACAATGTAACAAATGAGATTACACAATTTAACATCCCCGTTTATGTAACAGTAAATCACACGCTGTCAATCAATCACAAGATTTAAGAGCTTTCTCATCTGTGCCAAACATGTTGAACAGAGAAGAGACGGCCAAAATATCTCAATACATTGGGCAATAACTGTCGGAAATGTCAGGCAGCTCTGACTACACAATAGTTTAAAAGTAATAAAAACTAACTGAAATACCTGATAGACTCTCCAATTGTATTCCCATTACTGTAAACTTTTATAATAAAAGAAATCATCTCCACCTTTCCATAGAAGCCGCTGTCCTGCTGCAGTGGGACATGGTAAGTCCCCCCAAAGAGCTGGAGGACCTCGTTGTCCGACACCGGGGTCAGTCCCCTGGGAACACAAAACGACAACTTGTAGCGTCCGAAACTTGAAGCAGAGCGCGAACCTTAAATTGACACGCGTTTCTGGTCCCATGCACATCGCTCACACCGACACTGCATGTAGGCGAAAGCAAAAAGTGTTTTACTAATACAATTTCTTTCGTACAAGTTGGTGAAGACGTCTTCCCCTTCTTCCTAAAAAAAAAAAAAAGTATCGCCGTTTGTCTCGACGGACTCAAAAAAGGTCCACAGGTTAATCCACAAGTAGTTCTATAACATAATCTACACAACACGGTCGGAAAACTGTGCAGCTCAAAAAAGGTCCACAGGTTAATCCACAAGTAGCTCTATAACATAATCTACACAACACGGTCGGAAAACTGTGCAGCTCAAAAAAGGTCCACAGGTTAATCCACAAGTAGCTCTATAACATAAACTGAAAACGGTGCGGCTCCAGATACTAAACAGTTGCAAATAACTGTCGCAAAGTGTGATTAGATTGACGGCAGTCTCTAACGTGTGTATTTTTTTTTTACAATAACGACATCTTTGTAACATTCAAGTTAGACGCACGTCTAATTAAAAGTTAAATATGTAAATGAAAATAAATATTGTACTGCAAATTGAATTTGGCTTTTACTTCAATATTTACACCAGAGCGTAAAAACAAACAACATTATCAGACATGAATAGATGACTTGCCATCAGCAGCAATGTAGATGAAGTAACTAAGAAACGACATGGCGTAAGCGTTCGTTAGGATACACTCAACATCGACCTCTTACCGATACACCGTTCCTGGCTGAATGTAATGGAAAGCATCTATCTTCATCAGAAGACCCTACAGGAGGGGAACAAATATATAGATATTAGTATGGAGGAATGTACACATTTCTTCCCATGCAATGGGACATTTGTGATTTAAAATGATATACCTTTTGGATGTCATAGTGCAGACCTCGAACGGTAAAGTTGGGAATGTAGTCATATTTGCGGAGGCCTTCAGGGTACTGTGAAGCAGGAAGACAAAACTGATAAATTAACCTGAAAATAAAAGCGCTTGTAATGCCAAAATACTCGATGCAGCGACTGTAAAACACACCTTAAAGTGTTCGATTAGGAAGCTTCTTGCTTTGTTGTAGATCATTACGTTGAGGGCATTAGAGTACATCGCCAGAGTGTAGTCATAGTCAAAGCCGTAGATGTCCACTTCTGCCAGGGCGACCTCGTTGTTAGCGTAGATGGTGGAGGAGTTGAGGAGGTTACACGCACCTGGTGGGATCAGGTCTGAGAGCAGATGGGGAACCCTCATTTAATTAATCCAGTCAAAGTAGATAGAAATCAGTGACTAAGCAAAAAAAAAAAAACACCAGTCACTGTTTTCATTTGAGGATGGGTAGGATTATTAGGCCCCCCCAAAAAAATCTGTAATATTCTCATGTATTATAAAAAAAACAGCTGATTTAGGACATTTGCAGACTAAAGCAGTAATTCCACTGCTGGGTTCAATCTAGTGAGGCTGGCGAGCTCATTGGATGTTGCGTAATGTGTACTTCTAGGATGCCACTGACTCTTGACAGAACTAAGTCCACCCACCCCCACCCACCCCCCAAAAAGAAATGTACTTCAGTAGAGCCCGTACAAATTAAATTGAGTATTCTATTTAATGAATGGCTGATTGGGAGCATAGCATTCACTACCTCTTGGAATAGAGGTTCTTTTAAAATCATCCATTTTACTGAGTTTTACTTGACACTGTTGCACATATTGATACATACAACAGCCATGCAGCCAACGCATGGGCACAGTGTAAACAAACATTTTACAATCTGTTCCTGAGACAGCCTCCAATACCCTTTGCTGCAATATGTGCAGTCACTGGGCAGCAGACCTGCACCGACTCAGGACCAGTTTCTCACATTTCAAACTTTATGAAATAACTAGTTAGTCTGAGTGCATAATCAAGTTAAGCAACATTCGTTCGAGATGAGCCAGTCCTGCGCAGAAACGATCACTGGCGATTGGCGCGCAATGCATGCCGGTTAGATTTGTGTCCGACTTGCTCGGACGTCATGCACACGTGAACAACGATAATGTCACGAGAGCGAGGCGGACGCAGATTTTAGAGCCGAGCGACGCAGTAGCTCTCCAACGGCTGCGTGGCCCAGTGCATGATGGGAAACGCTTGGCCACATCAGAGAGCTGATTGGCTCGTAGATTCGACAACAACACTTGTAGAACATCCTTATTGTCTGTGTAGTTGTAATACTAAAGGATGAATCTACACACACATATTTCTACATAAATATATTTATAAACACATATGAATAAATCCGAACGAGGTCTGCAAACTACAAGTAGCCTACAGATCGGAACTAATAAGTAACTTTTCTGTGACTTCCGGTATATTTATTTGAAGGCAGCTGAAAACTGTCCGACTTGACCTCAGTGTTTAGTCAACACCTCTCTGCTGCTACCGCCCGTCTACTTTCCAGCAGTTCATCTCGAACCAGCCTATTATCTTCCATATTCATGCTTTGCCCGAGAGAAATATGCTCTATACATATAACTTATTACAGTAGGACACATTTACAGAGCGTGTGGGGGCAAAGACAGGCCCAATGCCCATTAGGCCCTTTTCATCGCAGCCATTTTGACACGTAATTGCAGGGTAAACACAGGGGTAACTGACCAAAACTGATGACGGTCCCATTCCATTTAGTTTCAAAGCCAAAACAGTGAGCCATCATGCACAACAACAGGGCCCCAGCCCATCTAAATGGAACAGGGCCATACGTGATTGTTTTAATCACACCTGTAATTACGTGTCAAAAATGGCTGCTGTGAAAAGGGTCTATCGCAATGCAAAGAGAACATGGGAGAAGTTCGCCATCTGGGCTTTTTGCACTCGTCCTAAACCTAACCAAGTAGTTAGGTTTGTTGTGTAACCCTAAAAAGTAGGTTTCTGGGAGAAACTCCCTCCTTGTGCATATTGATAAACACAATATGAGGAGCTTAAAGTGAATAATCATTTAAATGTATTTATTTGTTGTATCTGAAATTGTTTAATTTAGTGTATATTGATAATTTGACTATATACATATATATACACATATATATATACACATATATACACATATATACATATATATATATATATTGTACTCCGAAATGTACAGTTATGACTGGTCAGCTCCGCCATAAACAACCATTGTTTACACCCTTTGCTAAAAAAAACAGTGCAAACGACGTTAAAATACCATTACGAAAATAACCTAGACGCTAACGCTAGCTCGTATTTCTCGAGTTTGGTAAAGTCGGAAAGATATTTAGGCCTACAGACTTTTCCAACTTTATTCCTTTTGAGCATTAAGTTAGGGCTGTTTTTTGTTTTTTTTGTTTTTTAAAGATAAAAATATATATATAGCGGAACTGGAGTTACCGACTTACTTTAAAGAGCATACACATGTTTAAACTTTAACCTAAAATACATTTGGACTAGAAGAAAACCAACTTGGTTGTGCCGTCTGTCCGATTTCGACTGACGTGACTCTGAAAGAGGATGATAAACAATCCCCCGCGTCAACAACATGTCTTCACCAACGGCAGCACCGAGAGGCCTCGTGACGTGGATGGCCCGACGGTGATATTGTTTTAGGGGTTCGGAGGGGGTTATGGACCACATTGGGGACCCCCTGCTGCTTACCGTGAACCAGCCGCTTAGTGTCATTGTACCGAGCCCACAGGTAGGACGTCTGATTCACCGGAGCCGCGGTGGAGGTGAACGTCCGTTTCTTGACACCGGGAGCACCCGCGGGCTCCTTGGCTCGCTTCTTCTCCCCGGTCTTGCATCTGTGGAGAGGCTCGCCGGAGAAGTGCACGTCGCCATTCTGGCCGTCGGAGTCGGCGCTGCAGCTTAGTACATTTTGTTCACCGCCTTGCTCGCTCGCTGTTAACACCCTGCACGTTGTCGAAAGTCTGTTCACTTTGGGGGACCGCGCGAGCGGAGGAGTCCACAGCGTGCGTGTCACCGCGGTGCCCACCGCCTTAAAAGACATTTTACTGTGCAAATAGTAACACGTTTGAACGATACCTCTGTTGCAGGCTTTGCACGCGCAAACAGATGAAAAACAACACTTCGTCCTTAATTTATTACGAGCCCGCCCCTCAATATACCCGTGCCCCAGATGGACACGCCCCCTTTCTTTTAAAGGGGGAGGGTCTTTAGTCCCTGCAGCTAATCATAAATAGCCGATCAAAACAACAACACATCTTCCCTGTATACACTGAACACATTTCAGTCTTGCCTTCTACATTTTAAGCAGTGGTGAGAGGCAAGGCGAGTAAAAACATCACAAAACAAGCTAAAATAGAATAAGACAGGTATAAAATAATAAAAGTAAAAAGTTACAGTGCAGTTATTAGATTCAAAGGCATTTATTCAAACATAAAAGTATTCATCCTTGATTTAAAAATAAGTGGGAGTGTATTACAGATATATGGTGCATACGTTGCTTCTCCATGTTTGTTTTTGACCCTGGACAGACAGCAGCTGTCCCAAACAACCCGAGAGGTCGGGGAGAAGTGTGGAGGTTTACATTTTACAGTTGAAATGATCCGCAGACTCACGGTGAGGCCCAAGAGAGGGCGGGTGTAAGCGCAATATTTATAGAGGTTTCCATCATGTTCAAAACATAGTTTAAGTTAAATAACTATGTAGAAAATACTGCCATGTTGTCAGTTGAGTAAATTGTTGTTCAATTGATTTCTTTGCCATAAAACCTGATATTGCTTATGTATTTAAAACCTGCAAAATGTCGTTAAAAGATTGTCTTATTTGTATTTCCTAAGAGTATTTTTGATATGTTATAGATTATTCAACTATCAGCTCATATAATCATACAATATTACAGATATCCCCCACCTGTTCATACAAATAAAAACAATGATTAATAAATATAAATAATTATAGTAATATTAATTAATGACATGGAAATAGATAACATAATAAGAAAACAAGGCGATGTAGCTTTCAACTGTTGTGTATTTTTAGTGTGTTGTTTTATATGATCATTTTACCTTGTGTGAAGTTTCTTTGAGTATCACAAATATCTACCAAATTTAGTCTGGCTCAAACTTCCATGTTTAGTTCAGTAGCGGTGGACATCTAAATATTTATACTTGAGAAACCGAAGAGAGCCAGGAGTCACGTTTGCTGTAAATAAATGAGAAGGGCCTTGAATAAAACCTTTAGCAGAACCGGTCGTTAACTGGAAGGTGTGGAAACAAGTCGATGACGGAGGATGTCTGAGCCCAATAGAGAAGAGCTCTATCAATTCTGATATTTGGAATATAATGCATTCAAAGGACCAAGTTATTGCCTGCAGCTGATGTGTTCACTGGTAAGAAGTACTGCTAGTTCACTCTGAAAGGACAACGGTTTGAGTGTTTTACATTCTTCTTCTTTCTGCATTCACAAACCATCTTCATAATTGATTATCATGTTATATGTGGTGAGAAATCAGATTTGTATTTGATTCTTGAAAGCTGGTTTTGTTGTCGACGCCGAGAGGTAGAAAGGTGAAGCTATGAGTGTTCGGTTTAAAACTTTACCATAAAATGGTATTGGCCTGCTGTATGATCCCATCTTATAAACTTAAGCAGTATTCCAATATTGTGTTTGAACTAAAAAAATAAAAACATGATCAACATACAGTGTTGGCTCGTTTTTATTCTTCATGACAAAAGCGGTTCACAGGTCAATGAAAGGAAATATTGCACACACACAAAGAGTTGAGAACCATCCGATGTGTTATGGGGTGTGCACGTCATCCTCTATTACAATTTACAGACACGGAACGCAGACCACATAAATACAGTTAAAATATTATACAACAATGGTAATTAAATTATACACATCTGCAGTGAATTAAATAGATTAAGAAATCTATTTACATCCTTCGAAGAAATATGACATAATGTTAAAGCATTTCCACTTCTTAGCGAGAAATTTAACCTTCTTTCTATAATGTTAATCAGACATTATGTTCTTGATTTTCTGCATTCATTATTTATTAGTTACTAACTAATGAGTTCTCATCAGAAATCATTTCTGTTCCTAAGGCATGCAAGCTAAAAAGTGAAAATATTTACCAAAATGAGATATCCCCTTAATCAGCGCTAACACTGCTTTATGGGAAAGTAAATAAAACATACCTTCAAAATCATACCGTCAAAATCACAGCTACAGTGTTAAAAGGTGATGTAATCTAAAAACAGACCAAATCAAAACCAAGGCACCAAAAACAAATCGGCAGGTCGTGGCCTCTTCTACTAAACCACAGGACAGTTGAGTTTAAAACAAAAAAAGGGAATCAACATTTTCTTGCACTCGGTTCTCGTTTTTTTTTTTTTTTTTAAACGGCCGTTTCCAAATGTTGTCTTCAAAAGGTCATGATTGGTCTACTGCAGGTCAATTCAGATATTAACTGCATTCAGTGAGGCAGGTGTTGTTACAGTGCCAATGTTTACATCTGTGCTGCTGCCCTGGCATCAAACTACTCTATAAGCAACCCATGTTGGGTAATCAGCAGGTTCTTTTTCTTCTTCTTTGTGTCTTTTCTTCGCGCGTGGAGCTCTTCAGAGCAAAGCAACGTCACATTGGAGTTACGCCTCGCTTTAAACTATTTTGTTTCGTGAAATTTAATTACTCTTACTTTTAAGTCATAATATGCTACTAGATGCAAAGCACTGTGTAATGCTTTTTAATTAACAGTTAATTGTTTCTACAAGCTCCAACAGCAGCCTGCTAGCATTATTAGCATTGCTAACTGAACGCAACGGATGCTGTAGCCTCAGGAGACGAAAACTAGTGTGTTGTGGGATAATAGTTCATTACAACATCAGCTATGGTGACAGACAGAAGCATGGTGACATTAAATGATGGAATACAAAACATGAGTATCGTTGCTTAGTTGTTCAAAGGAGTGAGAAAAAGCTGAAGCTGAATGGGGACTGTTATGATTATGTAGCCAAGAGAAATGAGCATGGCCCAACACGATAGTTGTCTAAACCAAGCCACTTGAATGTTTAAGTGATGCGAGTGGGACGTTACATTAGCCAATGGGAAGCTTGCAATGCCCAGATGTGCTAAATGGCTGTTGTAAAGCAGCTGCAGCCAGCCTCTATGCACTTAAGTGAAGGAAAGTTTCAAAACCCACCCCGACTCTAAAGAACAGCAGGATGTGCACCGGCTTCAGCCTGACTTGGTCTGCATAGTTTGCAAAGTAAGATGCTCATTAGGAATCTCCCAAATCATGAATCTGATTACTCTGCTTGACCTGAGGTGGTGAACTTATGGCTGATTTATTTCCATCAATTAAACAGCATTTTTGCTGACCTTCATTAAAAAGGGAGCGGCCAGTCACAGGACAAAACAAAAAAGGGCATCTAACTGTACCACCAGTGAAAGGAAGGAACCTCAAGACAGTAGCACGCTCTCTAATTTTGGGATAGCAAATATGTTATTACGGCTGCATTGTTCTACAAAAACAACTACCTGGGAGAGTTATCATAGGTTATCTAATGGCTTACAGACACTACAAGATGCCAGACCGGTCTGACCAGGATGCCAGACTATAGGCAAGAGTGTAAAGACATAGAGCCTTACAAAAGATCAGATCCTTGACTCAAAGTCTGAGGACCGTAAATACTGCACATGAAACATCCCTCATTCTGGAATAAATACTGTCACTGGTTCACCACAACACACAGCAGCCTCAAACAAGACCAGAAAGTTGGATCCACTCGGGACAAGACGCGGTCAATGACTTCACAGAGCGATGAGCAGCACATTTGTCTCTTCATCCTGCTCCAGGCTGCATGCAGGTTTCTCCGATCCAAGCAGAGATAACCAAGTGGGCGGGATGAGAGCATTATTTAAACTTGTTTTTTTTGTTTTTTTTAAATCCATGGTTCTGGTAAGTAGACTGGGAAATGTTGCATCGTATCTGGGATGGACAGGATGTCTCGAGTCAGGAAAGGAGGTGGGAGCCGGGGAGTCAACATGAAGACAGGTCCTTATGGAGAAGAGAGGGTTTGGAGTGATGGAAGGAGTGTTTCAGCGCTACAGAGACAGGGTGACAGAGACAAAAATAATAATAATTAATTCAAAGAAAGAAATTAAGTTAAAAGGATGACGTAATTAATAAGGATAATGGATCAATACAACATATAATGGATTAGCAAATTGGGTTCTCCAAACAGCTACATGAGATGTATAAAAGCAAATATTAACTCCAATAGCATTATTTTTTAATTTATTTTGTAATAGTCCTACAGATTGGTTATTTAATATATAATAGCATTGTATGGCTTATATATCTTTATAACAATGTATAGCCATTGAAAAAAGTAGTTTAGCATAGAGCATAAATCTGCTGGCTACTTTATCTCATCGCCTGCGAGATGATTTAGAGTGTGAGCTCCGGGGCCTGGCAGGTGTGCCCTGAGCTTTGTTAGCAGAGCTCCTACCGACGTTAATGAGCAATTCCTCGGTGGTTCTACTTGAGGAGGTGGATGATCTGCGCCTGGACTCTCTACAGACCCCAGTCAGCCTGCTCTTACCAGCTGCATTGTGACCAGGGAGGGATGTGGTTGCCAGGGCCCCCGAAGAGTTAGCGTTCAACTGTGTTTGTGACTGAAATGTGTTGCGACATGCGGCTGCTGCTTGTACAGAATCAGACCTGCAGGTCAACTGTTTTCTTCTTACTGAAGTATCTAAGTGTGGTTTGAGATTAGGCTTTTGTTCACATTCACCCCATGCTTCAGATGTGTTAGGATACGCACACGTGACTTTAGAAGAGGTTAGACAGGACTTTTGCCTGGTGGACGAGGCCGGTACAACACGAGTTGTAATGAAGGTGTCCTGACGCACAGGGACTGAAGCTCTTCGTCCCGACACACCTTTTCTTGACTCACTGACTGATTTTTTTAACATTAACTCACTGTTCACAGAACTGGTGGAGCCTTTACGCGTTGGAGAGTAGCCAGGACTCAACCCTGTGTTAAAGATATCACTGACACTATGACTTCTAATAAAGGTGGCGTCCCGGGGGAGACCCTTGCCTCTGCGAGACCGGCTGCTTGTCTGGGTGGGGCTGTCAGAGCAAAGAGAGAGCGAGGTTCTTACAGGGCTTGTGTGGAGACTTCGGGTTAAACCTCGCAGGTGGTGCGTGGCCAATGCAGAAACGCTGCCGCCGAGAACAGGGCTGGCCCGTGGACTGCTTCTCAATGGGGGGCGAGCAGGACTGCTCCGGGGGCTCCTCGCCGCCCGGCCCGACTTGGTGGCCAGCTCTTTGGCCCGGGAGCGGCGTGGGCTGCTGTTCAAGCTGTGGGGAGACAGGGGGGCCTCCAGGTCCTCCAAACGCTGAGTAAGAGCCAGTTTCTGCTGTATGGCCATACGCAGCAGTGAATTCAGGGTCCTCTTCTCATCCTCGGATGCTGCCAGCTGCCGCTGCATCTCATCCAACTGGGTGACATACTGGTCACACCTGAGAGATTGTACACAGTGAAAAGATGCAACATGCACAGGCAGGCAATAAACAAATTGGTGCACAAGTGCAGGGACACAAAACGCATATGCTTCACATTAATTATGGTCTGGCAGACACAAACATTATACGACTGCAATTGAAGATTATTTTCATTATTGATTAATCTCGCGGCTTTTTGTATTAATGAATGACTCGTTAGATTTCCAAAACAAGTTAACCAAAACAAAAACGTGATGTCTTCACACAGGTTACATTTTTGGGATCACAAAACTATTGAATTCTCTACGATAAAAAATAAAGAAAGTGGCGTATGTGTAGATGACAAGAATATAATTTGACTGGAATATCATTCTTAAAATGTTATCATGTACTGTAGAATGCATTCACTCTTGCTAGCCACATGATGGCACCACATAACTTGGTTATAAGCGAGAGGATCTTTTAAGGTGTAATCTTTAGCCTGTTGGAACAGACTATATCTGTTCCCCAATCCTTCTAAAGGATAATCAAAAGCCAGCTCATAACTGTCTGGAGAGGTTCTCTCCAGGTAAAAACATTTCCACTGGCCATTACAAAACCAGAAAAAGTAAAAAAGGGAAATAAAAACATTATTTTACTCACAAACCAATACAAAAACACTCAGTTATCCAAGCAAACAGATTCTCTGAAGGGGTTAGTGATTAGAGAGTGAAGAGTAATTAGTGAAGTAGTGCGCTTTGTAAGTGTAACCCTTGACAGCACTTTCCCTCCCTATTAATCACCCTCACCCATCTCCCACCGACATAAGCTTCTCCTTCATTAAGGTAACCTGGCTTGATGGGACAAATCTGTTCTTGCCTCCTCCCCCATCCGCACAGAGCATGTGGTTCATAATCTTCACGTGAACCGGTGGATTGTCCACGTAATAAGCGTGGTAAGCTTATTACATGACTGACGCCGTGCCACAACAAGCGGAACAAGTTCAGACAATCAGAGCTAATTAACGCGATATCCAAAATGAACTTCAAAGCACAAGGATAAAACAGTTTTCTTTTTTAGCACCGCTGCATATAATGCTTACCTTTTTTTCCCCAGACATAAAAAAGGAACACTTACCGACTGGCAAACATGACTCGCAGTGAAGAGAAAGTGGCGGCGTCCTCCTTCAAGGCTTTGAGCTCGTTCCTCAGCTTCATCATGGTCTCGGACACCATGCTCTTCTCGGTCTCGTACTTAGTTTTCAAATTGGACAGGGCCAACTCTGCTGTCTGTATCGACAGGCAAGACGATTGCACTATTATATACGACTAGACCACCATCATACCCCTTTAGTAGGGCTGTTATGACTTCAATGCATTCAACAATACAAAACGTTTCATGTGTAAAAGCATAAAATAAATCATGATTACATCAGAGAAACAAACAGGGTGCCAGAATTAAGAGGGTTCTTTACTGTATGCGAGCACAGCTCAGCAAAATAGATTACTGTGAGTGTTTAGGTATGTATGTATGCGTGTGTGTGTGTGTGTGTGTGTGTGTGTGTGAGAAAGGGAGTGTGACAGCTAAGAGAATGACAGAAGCAGGTCAGGCGGTGCTTGAGCAACAGGAACGGGGAGGGGGAGGAGAGTTCAACCTCTAAGGAGTGCAACATCCGACTCAAGGTGCAGACCCAAGTAAGCCCAAGGGGAATGTCTAGACACCGACCATACAGCTTATGTCAAGGTTATGTGTGGTTAATAGTGAATACCTGCTCTCTTTGGTAAGGCCTTTATCAAGAATAAGTAAGAATATTGTCAAGAAAAAGAAAGACATCACAAACATCTCTCTGTACAGAGCTGTTCTCAGTATTTCTTGCAAAGGAACTGATTTGGTCAACCAAAATGGACAAATATGGGATACATTTTTTTTTTTTAAAACATAGTGAAAGTCTGACAGGTCCGGTTGATTTATCCTCCAGTGCGTTACTAGACTATAACCGTTTTCACCGTAGTGGAGCCGGTGCTCGCTGTGACCTACCTGTTTGTTAGCCTTGAGGACAGTCCTGAGGGTAGCAATCTGTTCTCTCTTAGTGCTGAGAAGGGACTTGAGTTTTAGTACTTCTTCCATTAGGCTTTCCGCATCCCGCTCCGACTCTCCGCTGCTGCTGAACCCCGAGTAAGGCATCGCGCCCCTCTGACGACAGAGGTCCACTGCCACCTGAGAAAATACAGAGTTATTCATTCATCAAGGGGGTTAAATGAGTTGGTTTCACTGATAAAGTAAACAGTCAAAATGTTAGCATCTTTGTCTTGTAGATGGACTTTTTTCTTTCTTTTTTTAAACAGTTAATCCAAATAACGTTATCAACATTAGCCAAAACCAAGTAGAGCAAAATGTATATATGATTTCTTGAAAATACTGTTATTCATCTGTGAAATTAATTTTCAGAAATAAAAGTAAAACACCAACTATATACGTTTCAAACTGTGTTTCACGACATAAAAACACAAGTTCCCAGTGTTCCAGACACTTCTGTCTCCGAGGGGATTCACTGTGGAGAAAGCCACCACTCAACTTTGACCCCCTTAGATCATTTGCACTTGTTATAACTTTAAATTCCCAAACAATCAAGCACTGGTTGAGTAGCATTCTAGTAAATGTCTGACGAACTGTATGTGATAAGCATCGTAGTCTTACCCGGAGGTGTTTAATCTGGCAACGGATGACCGCTACCAAGTTGCAGACGTTTGAAGGGTCCCTGAAATCCAGGGTGGGCGATCCAGGGCAATTAGGAGAGTCGCCGCTGGCTCCTGCACTGTCCACCTCCCCCATGAACTGCAACACGGAAGCTTTGGAGACGAACATGTCATTGGCTCGCGGCTTCTTCTGGGAGTTTTGCTGGACGTAGTGTGATCTCCGCGCACTACCTCCTGCCAAACTCGCCCTGGCACCATCACGGTAATAGTCCAGGGTGACTCGCTTGGGCGTCAGGTTGTTGCACACGCAAATGTGGTGATAGAGGTTGGACAGCTCCTCAGAGAACGCCAGCAGCTCTTCCTGGGCGACGCTCAAATGCCCTTCTGAATCAATGGCTACTTTCCGCGTGGCTCCAATCTCCTTCTCCAGCTCACTGATGCGCTCTTGGTCCTGCTTGCTGGACTTGATGCACTGACGGATTTTGTCAGCCAGATCCTGGGCCTCTGCCCGCCATCGATCCTTCTCCTGCTTGTATCTTTGCTCCAGGGTGTTGTAGCGAGCTCCCGCCTGAGACAGTTCATCTCGTAGCGTCAGAAGCTCTTCGCTGGCAGAACGCATTCGCGCCTCCAGCACCTCCTTGCTCTTGGTGTCGACCTCGTAGTCAAAGACTGCATTGCTACCTTCTCCATTCTCCGTCTCATCATCTCCCCTGTCTCCTGCCTCGTGGTTGTGCTGCTGGCTGCTCTGCACAGCTTCCAGCTGTTGCGTGAGAGATCCAAGCTTGTCTGCTTGCTGACTGAATGCCTGTTTGGACATTACCAGCTGCATCTGCAGTTCCTCCACCTTGCTCATTAGACCGGACTTCTCTCGTTCAGCCTGGACTCGCACAAAAATAAAAGATGAACATGTTTGTATGAGCATATACAATTGCTTAATTTACTACTGTTCATTAGTTGAACACCCATCCATTGCTTTTCACCAAAGGGCTAATACCGATATGTTTTCCTTAAAGCAAAAGGGAATCCTCTAACACAAATTTCTCCCCCCACCAACTTTAGTGTGGATGCATTTTTCATGTAAAACAGTGGATGACCCCTTTCAGCTCCACACCCAACATCTGATGGGTAGGAGCTTGCTAAACCCAACCCCCCCCTCGCCCCATTTAGATGCATCATGAATAATATATATCTCTGAGGGGTTCAAGAAGTCCTTAATTTTCTTAAGTACCCTATATTTGTGAGGAAAACTGTATACGGTGGGGGTTCACAAAATCACTTGGGGATGTACATGATGCAAAGTGGTATCAGGTGTCTTTTTTTTTTTTATTATCACTATATAATGGCTAACTTCACCAACATACAAGGGATGTGGTTTAAAGCAGGAAGTGGCAGACATCCCCTATCAATAGCTTAGACACTCAACCCAATCTCTATAACAACCTCACTGCTCAGCCTGACGAGAACGGGTACTTTCATCTAAATATAAATGCAGTTCGGTGAATCACAGAAGAATTCCTGGCTAATATTAAGTTGTCACAAAATGACATTACTTATCTTGGCATTGTATCTCCTCTTGATTCAAATAATATAACACACGTAAATACTGCCCCTATATCTTTTTGTAGTGCCATAATTCAACCATTTTGATAAACATAAATGGTGTCCCGTTGCCTACCTGTAAGAGTTGCTGTTTTAGTTTCTGGCTGTCTGAAAAGTGCAGCTCACTCAGCAGGTCCGACACCAGCCCGGAGGCGGGAGCACGCAGGAATACGTCACTGCTGCGTGGAGTGGAGTAGCGCTGGATGAGGCCATTACTTTTGGAGCCCCCCAAGTGAGGAGGGTGAGCAGAACTGGGAGCAGACCCAGGACCATTATTAATGCCACTGTCCTGGTCCTCTCCCTCCTGGCTGTCATCCAGCTGCTCCAAATGGAGCTCCAGGTTCCCCATAGAATCGAAGGGGTTAAGGGTCAGGGCGGAGAGTTCTCGTCGCAGACAGTTTTTCTGCTCCCTCTCCTCCTTCAGGGCTTCCAGGGCCTCATCCAGCTGCCTCTCAGCTATCTCCCTCAGCCTTGCATCCTCCTCCATCTGAGCTCGCAGCTCCTCCCGCTCCTCGTTCTTGTGGGTCAGCTCGAGCTTTATCGATTCAAACTCAACCTGAAACAGGGTGCAGAATCATAGGGTTGTTTTTTTTTAAACAAGTCTTTATATGTTGTTTTATCCAACACAATTAGATGCACATTCAAGTGGAAACTCCAGTAGTGATGATGACCGTCAATTCAAGTTTCTCTTGGAAATGGATACGTAGAGTTCCTCCCACTGTTGTCCAGTATAAATTATATCTCCATTTAGTCGCCTTACTTGCATTTATAGTATTATTTTTAATGTTGCAATAACACAAAATAACAGTAAATACTAACACACACATTCTATAAACGTACAGTATCACATCGGAAGCTTTCAGTTTGCCATTGCAAAAGAAATTGCTCTACTGGAACCTGGTTCTTATAATGCTATTTACAACTATAATTAGCTATTTATTTCCTGTGTATTGCTAGAGAAATGTTTCGCTGAACGTGATGTCTGGCTCTAAGGGGGCAGCAGCCAACCTGGGAATTCACTGACCATACGAGCAAAGGATCAAGACAAGAGCTGTTGTGGAAGCTACTTCATTTTCCAGAAATAGCAACTCGCTGGTTTAGTCTCTTCTAAACTGGCAACAGCAATGTGACAGAAATGTGTTGCAGGAAAGGGGATTGTAGTGCACTACAAGGATAACATAGGGGAGAAAAGCAATACTATGGCACAATGTTCATTTCCACTTAATTGCACATTTCTACAGATATGTTCTATTTTACCATTCTGGATATCGACAGTTTTTATTCTTCATCCATACAACCATTAGTTTCCAATTACAGCCAGGTAGAACGTACATGTATTTGGTAAAGTTGTAGCTTGAGTGTTAACTGACCTGGTTTTCCTTGAGCACAGACACCTGTTTTTGCAGAGATATGTTTTCTTCTTCTAATTCGCCATTGTCCTGCAACTGGCGCAGCTCACGTACTTTATATTCCTTCATCTCATCCCTCTGATGGCCCTTTTCGCCCTCCAGACACTCACACTCCTGAAGAAAACAACTCAAATCAGTGCAAAGCTCAACATTAAAATGGCAGATTTACTTGGGAATGAGCCAATATATCCACCAGGGATTCAGGGTTCTATCATATGCATCATGAGAAGACAGGAACTGATAGTATATAGTACAACACCAGTGTGCAGGTATACTAAGTGAGCCACTATACCTTCTTTAGCTGGGTGGTGACCACCCCCAACCTATCGATATCTGCATGGGCATTGCTCAGAGCAAGACGTGCTTGCTTAAGCTCTGCCTGGACTTCCTCTAGTCGGGTTGCCATGGCAGCCTCCTTAGAGGCAGTCTCCTGTAGCAGGTTCTCCTCCCGGCACTCTCCATCAGCAGCTGCACGCTTTTGGCTGCTCACAGAATCTGAAAATGCCTTTACACAAACAGAAAGGGTTAAAGGACACATTGAACAACATTTGCAGTGCTGAAAGACAAATTCATTTATGCCGTGCTTTTCACCGAGGGAAGAAATGTAGACATCTTTAACAAAGGAGGGGAAATAGGACTTCACTGACAACAATCATGTTTAACCCAATTACAGGGATACATGTTGGTATGGTAACAAGACACTACACCTGAACAGCAGCTTCAACACTGTATCTGTATCTAGCCGAAGTGATGCTATCAGCAGGCATTTCTTCCTTTACAGCTTGCCATAATTAGTAGTAGCAGATTAACTACACAGTTTAACGTTAACCATCACAGGGGGAAATAAAGTTTTACTGACGATTGTTGTCTGCCAATATTCAGTAAAATATGCGATCAGGACATCGACATTTCTACTTTTGTAGTTGCCGATCTCTGATAAAGTTACATTGTAAACAACCAATCTGTGTTTAAGTTGACAGGAGAGCTGGTTAACGATAACAGCACCGCTCACAGACGACGGTTTGGTGAAATGACGCGTTCAGGCTCTGTTCAGTGAAAATTAGAGTAGACAGAGATTAATTATTACCTTTTTATACCTTTAAGCAGTTTATAATAAATCATTAAAACTACTATTGACAAGATTTATTTTTAAGCCATAAAAACTCATGTTTTTAACACATTAACATGTGTTTTTATGAAGAAAAAAAACCCACTATAGATGACTATAACTAAAAGAAAAAGTATAACATTCGAAATTTGTTATGGTTTACAGATTTATTTTTTGTATATATTTTCCTTTTGGGCTGATCTGATCTGTGATCCAATCCGAAACTGAGAGTTATGTGATCAGTTGCACCACTAATAATGATGCTAATTCATAACACAAGTCTTCTTTGTTAAAACCCTGACAAAGCCACGGTAAGTAAACAGCCAACATATGAGGTTTATGCAGATTATCAAAAATTGCTGAAATTCTGTACCACTACGTGCCTTAAGATATAAAGAGCTTAATACCAGTTGTAATGTTATTCTGGCACAAATTAATTGCTCAATATCCAACTGCTTGTGAGCAGGATTTTTAATATCTCAATTCAAATAGGTGGATGGAACATTTATAGAACAAATCTGCCCACATGACAGGATTTAATTTTATGGGATTACCTACTTTATACATGAACCAGTTTTAAAAAGCCTGTTTCACAAATGCATTCATGGCCCATTCAGTGCATTTGTGACAAAGTTACCAAATGGGCAAGCATGGGCATCAGCATCTCATACAGAAAATTACAACAAAATACTGGGAAGCACAATGAGACATGTCAAAATGTGTCTGTGAAAGGATGCATTGCATGGTAATCTGAGTTTTGACATATTGGTTTAATCTTTTTTTATTTAAATATTCGGTGCTAACCCAATTCAATCCTTAATGCAATGCAGTATCAAAAATCATTGTAAGATGAATAGCACCGGATGTGGGCTGTTGAAGTTGTCCTAATCACTTAACAGTGTCCTCCATCTGATGCCATCAGCGTCAGAAGAAATGTTAGAGCAAAACTGACTCAGCAAGCGATCACAAAACTCTGCATTAAAAGTATAACATGAGGTCCCAGCTGTAACATAACTTTTACTGTGGTGGTAGACTGACGAAGTTACCCAAATGCAATAAAGGGATAAGCAATCAAGTTCATGGCATAGTCATATGTCACATAATAAAAAGATAATGGTATCTTTATAGGACTACTCGTTAGACTGCAAAGTAGCTCCTCAGCTGTTAAGAGTTTAATTTTTAGATTGTTGAACATATATCATGTGTTTAGAAACCAATCAGACGTGGGCCTCAACTTTTAGTGGTACATGCAAGACAACTGAATACAGTGTTGGATTTGGGTATAAGTGCATTTTACCATTTAATTAACCCTAACACGCGATTGGGCGAGGAACATGCCACCAGCATTTCAAAAGCAGAGAATACTGCTTATTTTTTCATGATTTTGAAGTGTCATATACTTGCCTTTCGTTTTACATCATTCAAATTGCACACATCTATCTTTAAGCTTTACTCAGATGCAGTACAGCTAGATAACCTTTCAATTTTGACTGCATTTACATTTAGCCATCAGTATCACATGACTGCAGGTAATTTATTAGAATGCAGGCAAAAGGGATGTTACTGTTCCATTGCACCTAGTTTAATATATTTTGCAATAATGCTAGCGCATTTCTCAAATACAAAAAGTGTTCAACCATTATTGTGTTTATTTTTACTGGCAGAAATTGACACTTGGAATGCTGGGGGGGGGGGAGAAGAAGAACTTCACAAGCTTAATATTGTCTAAATATAACGAGAAGGCCTTGGGTGTTCCTACCTCTTTGAGCTGCTGAAGCTCCCCTTTGAGGGTTTCATACTCCTCTTCCAGCTGCCTGTGTTTCATCTTGAGAGCAGCACTTTCCTCCAGCACCACCAGGCCATAGCGGGCTGCCTGTAGCTTCTCCTCTGTGGCCTCCTGGAGCTCCAGAGTCAGCCGTACCACCTCAGTCTTCAATTCTCCGCTCCCCATCTCGATTTCTTCTCTCTCTACAGCTGTATCTGCTGGGTCTGCCTCTGCCTCCAGCATTCTTGCTTGGCCTCCCACTTGCCAAAGTTCTACTGGGACACCTGCCTCCTTCACTCCCCCACTCTCATTACTCCACACTATAGAAGGCAAAACACAAAGACGATGATTACGGATGTTAACTTCTTAGAACAATGGTTGGGATGGACATTTACATTTGAATTAATTCATATTGTGAAACAATTTGAGCAAACAGCATAGGGCAAAATTAACTTGGGGATCGGTTGAGTGGGAAAACTCCTAAAATGTCAGCGTAAAAAGCAAAATCCAAGCCATAAATTACCTGCTTTTGCAGTTTGTAAATATCTCGTTAGGCAGATGTAATTTACAATGTGGACCTATATCTAGCACAGTGATGATTTTCTCCTTTTTAAATGGACACTTAGTAACCCATGATATTGAAAGCGTGGCACCAATGAATGCTCAAACCGCAGTTAAACGTTTGGTACAATTAAACATCAGCTACGTTACTATGACTTCTCTTTAGAATAAGCTGATAGCTAATGTTAGCTACATAGTTATGACAGCTGGTTGAAGTGATCTCCATAAAGTAACGTTAACCGTGAATAAATATATATAGATTACGGTTACTTTGACCACACTTGCTAACTGGGTGGGGCATACTTCCCTCATGTCCTCCCTTTTGACCGAAGATGGAAACACCAGCCGCCTATGCCTGGTGCCAAATGATGCATCCCATAAGCATCTGTCTCTCCTCGCCCTCAATTCTTCTTCGTAGCATCCACCGAGAATACATTTTAAAGGATGTGGTTAACGCTAATATTTTTTTTGTCACACATGTTCAACCTAACTTTGATTACAAAGTAAGCTGGTACCTAAAATGAGATGGTGAATACTATTCTGTCGGGAGATACAAAAACGAAGACGACACCGGCCCGACAACCAGCTAACCTAGAGTCGTTTTAGCCCAATGCAGGTAGCTAACGACAGCACGATGCGACACGCAAAGTCGATGTGAATAATTCAGCTAGCTAACTAGCTAACTTCTTGGTTTTGTAACTGTACATGGGCTTATGGGAGCAGCCGACACACACGGATACTGTGGTAACGTCAGTCGCATCCTGTCAGACGAGCTAATTGGCTAACGCTATATCGCGAACATTAGCCAAACTAGCTACTAACCTTCTGGTTTTGTTTCAAAGATGGAGCTCACCACTCGCAGGCGAAAGTCCACTGTGGTTATTTTTCCTCCGGGGAACTACCAGCGGCGACGGTTGCTAATCGCGATAGAAGCCGGTTGTTACCAGCACGGGCTTCTGAACAGCCGCTCCGCTTACTCCCACCCAGTTCTCTGGTTTCACAGTGAGGTCGTCTGGCGTCAAAAGCGCGCCGAAAAACGTGAAAGCACAATTACCCCCTCTAGCTAGGCAACGGCGCAATGCATTACACCAACATTAACGTCTTTTTTTAATTAATTATTTTTTTACATTAAGGTGTATAAAGCCTGTGATGTATATACAGGCGTGAACAATAAAATTAAACATTAATTTAATTAATACAACTTTTTTTTATTTATTCAACAAACACGAAATCAGAGAGAAATAATGAAAGATTAGTGAAGAAATTCACTTCCGCTCGTACTTGTTCTTTGCTTCCTTTTTACTTCCGGGTGTTCATGTTGGCTGCAGCGTCCGCAGTCAAACAACGGTGAGAGAGCATTGAATCACAATGAAGATCGTCACCTGGAACATAAATGGCATCAGGACTTTCGGAGGCGGCATTAAAAAGGCTCTTGATTCACTGGGCGCGGACATTATTTGCGTCCAAGAAACAAAGGTGACAAGTAAGTGTTGTTTGGGGGGAACACGTGGAGGCTGTCATGCAGCCTAGCGTAACAGTCAGAAGTCTGTTTCCAGAGGAATGCAAGTTAAACCCCAAATGTGCCACCCACAGGAGACTTACTTGATGAAAGAACGGCCATCGTTGACGGCTACAACTCCTATTTCAGCTTCAGCCGAGGGCGCAGCGGCTATTCAGGTGCATTCTCATTTATAACTAATTTAAATCTGATTTAACCTGTAATGCTAGTTAAGTATGTTTTTGTTTTGTTTCTTATTGTTATGTAATATCTGTTGTGTACATTGTTATTGCTTCTATTGTTTCGTTTTTTACCGTGGGAAGTGCCTTGAGTACCCTTTTTAAAGGGCTATACAAATACAATGTATTATCCTTACTATTTTTGTTGTTCTAATAATTATGATCATTAGCTTTCTTTCCAACCAATTATATATTCAGTTTAACCAGGAAAGATGCTCAAAGATTCCCATAATTAACTTATTAGAGCAATAGACGATGCATGTTATTAATGCCACACATGCTTTAAGGTCGCTGCAGTTCTCACACACTAAACTCTATCACCTTATTCACCTCTCATTCCTGACATGCACAGGGGTTGCCACTTACTGTAAAGACAGTGCCACTCCAGCTGCTGCGGAGGAGGGTCTTACGGGTCTGTTGACCAACCACGAAGGGGCTGTCGGATGCTATGGTGACCAGACGGAGTTCTGTAGCGAGGAGCTGCGGCTTTTAGACAATGAAGGACGAGCCGTTATCACACAGCACAGAATCATGTAATGGACATATATTCTACTTTTAGGTTTCCTTGTAACATGTTTTTTGCATGTTATATTTGCTGTATTGGCTTTCTGTGTCCAGGTACTCGCAATGTGCACTGGAATATCACTTGCAATCTTTACTAGAATCTAAATTGTAGATCAATTTAGAGTTTCCTTTAAACTAGAATAAGTCAAGTCATTGATGAAAACATAACTGTTGATAAAGACCACAGGGGCATTCCAGTGCATGTGTAATTCATCTAGTAAAATAGTTGTAAATTATAGGCTCACATGTGTCTTTTGACTGTTTTCCCCCCACAGGTGCTCGGAGAATGAGCAAACTATTACTGTCATCAATGTATACTGTCCTCGGGCTGACCCAGAAAAGCCGGAGCGAAAGCAGTTCAAACTGCAGTTCTACAAGTTGCTTCAGAGTCGGGCTGAAGCTATACTGAAAGATGGAAGGTGAGAGTTTCTACTGTTTTTACTTCCTATTTTTTGGAAAGTGTATATTTTGGAGAGTGTTCCCTCGCCTCTTTCAACAATTCTGAATGAATGGTTGTTCCGTTCTATTTTTCAGCCACGTGATTGTTTTAGGGGATGTAAATACATCTCACCGGCAAATAGACCACTGTGACCCCAGTGATAATGTAAGTTAAAAGTTTAAATACTGTCGTATGAATATTTTTGCTGGTCTCGTTTTTGGAAACTTGCTTTTTCAATATCTTGCCCAGAGTAGGAGGAGATTAATACCACTTTCACATCTGTATGGCAGATATGAAGATTCTCTTAGTTTAGCATTAAAGACCTGAAACAGGAGTTAACAGTTAACATGGCTCCTACCAAAGCTTAATAAATCTACCCACCAGCAGCTTTAAATCTCATATTTCAAGTAATCTGCACAAAAACAGAAGTGAAAAAACAAAATAGTTTCAGTGCATACTGGCTGGCTGTTTCCCTCTGCTTTTGCTCTTTATGCTAAGCTAACTACCTCCTGTTAATGGCTTCATATTTATTGAATAAACATCAGAAAGGTATTGGTCTCAAGCAAGTCTACGTGTTTAAAAGGTCAAACTACTCCTTTAATACAAAATAATAATATATTACATAAAAATGGAGGCATATGCTCCTGCCAAATATGCACAGTATATGCTTATTATTAATAATAATGATAATGACTCTCTACCTTTTGTTTTTCCTCAGGATGAATTTGGGGAAGACCCTGGGAGGAAATGGCTCAATGCCTTTTTGCACAGTGGCGCAGAAGAAGGGGAAATGAAAGAGCAGGAACCCGATGAAGAATCAGCGGTAACTTCATCAGAGACCATCCGTACCGGAAAATTTGTGGATACGTTTCGCTTTTTCCACCCAACCCGAACCGGCGCCTTCACATGCTGGAGCACTCTCACCGGAGCACGGCAGACCAACTACGGCACGCGCATCGACTACGTATTCGCTGACTGCCTCCTAGCCAAGGAGCAGTTTGTGGCAGCAGACATCATGCCAGAGGTGGAGGGGTCGGACCACTGCCCTGTGTGGGGGCACCTGAGCTGCTCCCTCCTGCCCAGCTCAAAGCCCCCTCCCCTCTGTACGCGCTTCCTGCCAGAGTTTGCTGGCAGGCAGCAGAAACTCTCCCGCTTCCTTGTTAAAGTGGACCAAAAATCAACTCTGTCTGAGCAGAGGGACGCATTACCCGGATCTCAAGAAGAGGGCGAAAAGAGGGAGAATTTAAACCCCTCCGGAGCTGGAAACGTCTCTGGTAAAAAACGGTCATTAACATCAGACTCTGTTGTCCCGAAGGGGAAAAAGACTAAGACTGTGAAAAACTCTTTAACCCCAAAGGGGAGCCTTCTCTCCTTTTTCAAACCCAAACTCACAAATGCTGTCCCCTCAACTGAAGCCCCTGTAAAGCACTGTGAAAAAACACTCCGCATGGACGAAGTAACTTCCTCACAAAACTCCCAAAAAGCTTTTTGTCACAAGCAGCGTAACCAGTACTACCAGTCACAACCAGTAACAAACAGCGTACCTGAAGATACTGAGCTTGTCTCCGATGGGTCACCACAGCTGTGCACCAGCAACACCACAGAGGAAAGTCATAAACAGGTGGCGACTAAGCCTTCAACCCCACACCCCACTGCGGGACACCCAGAAGCCAAGAAAGGGGCATCCTTAGTGTTTTGGAAGTCTGTTTTTCATGGACCGCCCCCACCGCCCTCCTGTAAGGTCCACGGGGAACCCTGTGTGCTTCGTACTGTGAAAAAGGAGGGGCCAAACGTGGGCAAACAGTTCTTTGTGTGTGCCCGCCCTCAGGGACATGCCTCCAATCCCGAGGCTCGGTGTAATTTCTTTGCATGGGTTGAAAAGGGGAAGTGACATGTTTACTTTATTCACCACATGTTTGTGCTTGTTTGTTCAAACAAGTACTGTTCGACTACAATAAGGATATCTTATCATTCTTTGCTGATAATAATAATAATAATAAACAATGTTCTATAACTTTTGGTTTTATTGTTTTCAGAGCTGAAACAATCAAAAGGCTTTACTAGTTTTATTAGTTCATTTTCAAGTAAAACCGCTAAATATAAATCAGGTTCCTGGTTTTCAAATTCAATTCAATTCAGTTTATTTTGTATAGCCCAATATCACAAATAAAAAATTTGCCTCAGAGGGCTTTACAATCTGTACACATACGACATCCCTGTCCCAGGACCCCCCAATCAGATCAGGAAAAACTCCCCAAAAATAATCTTTGACAGGGAAAAAAGGGAAGAAACCTTCAGGAGAGCAACAGAGGAGGATCCCTCTCCCCGGATGGACAGAAGCAATAGATGTCATGTGTACAGACCTCCACAATCCATGAAACAGAAGGAGGTAGAGAGGAGGAGGAGGAGGGGCGGCGGGGCGCATCAGCAGGGGCCATGGCAGGAGGCCGGCTCACCAGGCAGGAGGCATCAGACACAGCCAGGTCTGATGGAAAAAGAATTCAGTTCTATATCATTGAAAATTCATTTTGACTGATTGTTGCACACAATAATCAATTTGAAGACAGACCCTTGGGAACTGGGAAATTGCAGTTTGCATTTCCCACTTTCTCCTGACATTTTACGGACTAAATAATGTATCAATTAATTGTGGACTTAAGTGGCAGATGAATGAATGATGAAAAGAAGACTTGAGTTGCAGTCATACTTGTTCTCATATCCTTGATTGCATCACATCAAATGCATTCGGTCAACTAAGACCGTTTTTTTTTTAAATAACCGATTCTATATTTGATCATCACACCTGGACCCTGGTGTGTTTCTATAATTTACTGATCAGGGGTTTTCTTTGGTACCTTCCTGTTTGTGCCCACTAGGTGGCGGTGTTCGTGAGATGATGGTACGAACCTGAAGCTCAAAGGAGAAATGAAAATAACATAAATAAATGTGTGGCTTTACAAAGCCACACATTTATTATTTGCACATATAATTTTAGGCATCTGCTTTTCATATACCAAAAATGCTCCTGGGGTAAAACACTAGGATTAATGCAGTGCCCAAATATATATATATACAGTTGGTTCACAGTACTTGCAGAGGAACACTTGGCCTACTCAGTCTGCAGGAAGAGGGAGTGGCTTAGCTTGTGACATGGCAGGACATTTCTGAACATGTGCCATTACTACCTCCCTCCTTCCCCCATTTTTTCTCTCTTACAGCTGCAGTAAACTTCATGACTTGTTTCAGATGTGATCCAGCCAACACGTTTAATCTTTTACCCTGTTACTCCTGTCCAGACGGAGGACATCCATCTGCCTGACTGTTTCTCAAGTGGTAAGTACCAGAAAAAGGCCGGCAGGCTCCAGCATTTGGGCCACTATATGCATAAATGCAGGGTAATTACTTAAGAAAATAGTTTGTGCAGACTCACTGAAATGGGAGATCATTTTGGCTGCAAATGCTGGCATCGCTGTTTGTTTTAAAAAGTAAAATTTGATACATGGTTTGAAGACAAAATGGTTCCTGAATAATTAGATTTGAAGCATACAAGTATGTCGATTATATGCCCTGGATTGTTCCTACCCACATGTTTAACTGAGGGTGATTTAAGGTGAAGGAATGAGCTTTTCATTCTTCTATTTTCATCTAGATTCTAATCTAAAAAGTGTTCTTTTTCTATGATATCAAACTTTTTTTTTTTAAACACATTTTCCAGTAAAGGATTTGTGTCATGGTGAGATAAAGGCAACGTGGGTGTTTCTTGGGTGTGCAGACAAAGCTTGTATCTCAGTTAAGTTGAACTTTATCTGTCAACGGAAACGTCGACCCTGAGAAATGGATGACATCTTAACTGAACAAGCACAAGGTTGAACACAGCTTACTTGCATATATATATATATATATATATATATATATATATATATATATATATGTGTGTGTGTATATATATGTATATATATATATATATATGTGTGTGTATATATGTATATATATTGTACATCATATATATGTATGTATGTATATAATGTATATATATATATTGTACATCATATATATATATATATATGTATGTATATATATGTGTATATATATATATGTGTATGTGTGTGTGTATATATGTATGTGTGTGTATATATATATATATATATATATATATATATATATATACACACATACATATATATACATACATACATACATGCTGGAAGGGCCATGTTCATTCCTGCTGTTTGCTTTGGATCAAGTATGCATGTTTCCACTCTTAAGCACAATCACATGTGGGCAATCTTAAAAAAGCACTTAACTCCTAAGCTAATTACCATCACTGTGACTTCCAGCAGGATGCAAACTGTCAGTGAGTAGCTGCCAATGCTGAAACAAAGCCCACCTCAGTTGACACCCACTTCCCCCCTCCTTCCCGCTTGCATAGTCTGTAATGACATGGTAATGTGTCTCCAGTAGATGAACCCCGGGCGCCCTGTTGATTTCACGGGTTCCTGGGATTTCCCTGTAGCTTTGAACCGCAGGCTGTCTCTTAAAACTACAGGTGACTTACTACCTTTGATTAATCTCTAGTGTGGACACCCGGTGAGTGGATCCCCACAGCCTTTTTGGAACTGTGACTCTACCTGTAACGGGTTTAACAAAGGGTTAAATATGGGTGTAACTATTCCCCGCTCACTCCTCCAGCCTCTAATCTCTCTCACTCCCTCCCTTCACTACCAAGGAGCTCTGGAGAGACTCATAGGAATAAAGCCATACATAAACATTGGGAGTGTCTGGAAATTTAGTTAACTTGCACGAGGATTTATTTGGTCAATTATCAGAAAAGAGAGCTAGCCTTGCTCTGGACTACGAGGGTAAGGTCCTGAACAATGTGTGTGTGTGTGTGTGTTCTTGTGTTATAGATGTTGAGGAATAGAAGGGAAGGGCTAACTGTCAATAGTGAGCTGGTGTTGCGTCAGACAGGAGCCATGTGGTAGGCACTGCTGGATAGTAAGGCTGCTGTAATAACTGCTGTGTTTAACTTTAAAGGTTATTAACACGATTATTATATAGATTAATGTCATATTTAGATAGATGTTCTGATTACAACACTTTGTAAAGTGCATGGGGTAGGCTGTTTGGAAAAAGAAGGTTGTTCAGATATGGTAAGTGCAGGAGCACTTTTCTTTATTGAGACTTTTTTTCTTTCTTTCTTTTTTTACACTCTTATCGTGTTAGAGCCGCCTTACGAGGGCCGTTGAAATATATTCCTAGCTCACCAGGTTTGTCTTGTTTCTCCATCTCCACCGGCATGAGAATGCAAAGCATGTCCCATTTGTCAAATCTGCCTTTTGAAATGTGGCGCGAGTTGTAATGCATCCATCAAAACTGGCTTTTTGTGAAAGATTAAATGTCCAACTGTTCCCGACATTTAGCCTCCACTTTGTTGGTTGTGTGCATTGGTTGTGGACCATGGGGAAGTTGTTTGGTATGGACCTGAGGCCAGCATGCAGGGGAAAGGCTACTGCATTTAGTCTAAATACACGGGAACCCTTTGTTTATCTCTGTGGCCCGCTGCTATCTACCACCAAGCTGTAGGAATTACTGTCCGTCCACAGGCCTGTTCATTGAATGGCCGTTGGATAAAACACAATTTAATTTGGTGAAAACTCTTAAGGAATGGCTCAATGTAGTGCAAGTGTGTCCTTAGGGGTCAGCTGTGAAAGTCCTGAGGGCAGTCTGACCCACAGAAAAGAGAAGGATCCCATGACCCCGTGGCTGCAGCACAGGCCTACGCTCATTCCCAGAGTCCGTCCACGCCAGCTTTGTGTGGCCCACAACAGATTAGAGCAACATAAGTCCGCTGACCACATTTGTTATTTAAAGCCTTTCATGTCAAGCTTTAATTGGACTTACATCCCAAGTGTCCCTTTTTTTTAGCTGGCATTTTATTGTGTGAACTACTCCCACAGTGATCTGAGCAGAATTCCAAAACTTAAGCGGCGTTACAGGTTTTTTGGGTGTTTATTTTATTTTTTTTCATCGCCAAAATCAAAGAAAAGATTCTTGATGTCCTTGGCAAGCAGGAAAAATGTCAGTGACACGTGTCTCAAGACTTGATATAAATAGTAGATCTGCCCTTTTTAAAACAACATGGCATTTTCTGTTTGTATTCCCGTAGTCGTGTTCCGTGTTTCTTCCTTCTGTTGAAGTTTAAATAACTATGTTTACCTTAAAAAAGCCGTTGCCAGTCTGCCACTGTAACATATTTACTGTATTCTAGACCAGAGCCAACACCATATGTCTTTCTTGTACAATACTTGCTCTGAGCCTATACTTATAGTTATATGAAAGGTAAAGTCACATGCTGAGGTCATGCTGCTGGCAGTTTTCTTCACACATGTTGGCAAGATTAGTGTATACGTTTGAATGTTATGTACGTTGTGTAAAAACAAACAGCCCAGCTTAACATTAAACCTTATCTGTGTAAAAGTAAAAGGTCAAATCTTCAGGAGATTTTGGTGTTTACTATACATTCAAGTTCTTTTCTGTTTACCTCCAGCCGTGTGACAGTTTGAGGAGTCACAACCCCACCCACCAGAATGGAGCTTCAGAAAATGAACGGACACAGCAGGGATGATGGGTGAGATTCACAAATGAACCGTCATTCATAATACATGTACAATGCATCGCAGCAAGAGTGTTGGAAGTCCAGCTTTTAAAAGCTGCAGTATGTTTTTGTGGCTCCCTCCGTCCAATGATTTCTACCCCATTGTAGGTTTGATGGGCTGGATACGTTGGCTGAACACGAGGAGTTCCTCCCACAGAAAACCGGGGTCAAGAAAGAAACTCGCTTCACAGATGTGAGTGCTCCGCTTTAAAAGAAAAATGTCCGTTTTGATTTTCTGCAGTTAAATCCGATACAGTGATTTGATAATGATGCTGTCGTTGATTTGATTGGCGAATCGATGTGTACGTGTAACTTCCTTTGTTGTCCTCCTCCTGCAGTTTGAGGGAAAGACTTCCTTTGGCATGTCCGTCTTTAATCTCAGCAACGCCATTATGGGCAGTGGAATTCTGGGATTGGCTTTTGCAATGTCCAACACTGGAATCATTCTTTTTCTGTGAGTCTACGCAAACACGGTCCTCATGTGGGCTCGACGTCGTGCCTGGCTGTATTTGTCAGTGAGCTTGTGTATGGTGCATGAATTTGGTCACAGCAAAGTATTTAAAGTCATAATATTGTCCTCGCTTGTCCAAAATGGACAACGGTACATTGATTTCTTGGGACTTTTATTTAGCATTTGGTAAAAAAGTCAAACGTGCACACACCATGGGGTTACAAGAAGTTTGTATATTTGTTTATGAGTTTGAGTTTTTAAGTCATTCTGGCTGGTCCACTTTTTTGAAGAGCAATTATATTAAAAACTAATAATAACAAGAATATTAATAATACTTTATATCTAAAATACCACAATAATAATACTTTAATATTAATATGATTTTATAATGACAGATTTTACTTTTTGAGCTAACATCTGTATGTTTGTATGTTTCTTACTTATTTTATATCTTCTATGTTGTATAAAGGGTGGCTGCTTGTATCTCAAAGTCTTTTAGCTTCCTAACAACGTAAAACTCTTTGTGCCTTCTGCCTGAAAAGTGCTCTATAAGTAGATTATAAATAACCATGACTTTATGTTTGAATTCAAGTAACATTAGAATCAGGTTTGAGTTGGTCGATAGAGTGGATAGTCAAGAGGGTCCTTATAAGGCTAGAAATAGGGCCATGGGGGGGATGGGCTTTGTTTCTGTGCGTCTACCTGTGTGAGCTCCAGGTGTAACACACACACACACACACACACGTACACGTACACGTACACATACACATACACACACACACACACATACAACAGCTGCCAATACGAAAGCCTCATCTGTCAGAATGTACATGAGAGCTCATACACACGCTTCTCTAAATAAGATTTGAATGGTTAAAAATAGCCGGTAGTGATCAGATCCAAGACACGCCTGCCTGGATCAGTCCTGTGCTATGTGGCAGGGGGGAGGTGGAGGATAGCTGGAGAGCCGGCCTCTCAAAGCCAAACTCACTGGTGTGGGCGGGGGAGAAAGAAAAGTATCACAAGAATGACTTGTTAGAGTTTAGTTTCTGAAGACCAGTTTTATTTTCCCCGTCATTATTTATTAAGATAATGAGCACGATTAAAGAAGAAAAATATGTGTGTTTACATTTCTGCAATGTGATTTTATATATATTTATTTATTTTTACATGAATGACGTTTGCCAAATCTCTGCTTTTTTTTTTTTTTCCAGAATCCTGTTGGTGTCCATTGCCATCCTGTCTGCATATTCAATTCATCTCCTGCTGATAAGTGCTGGAGTTGTTGGTAAGCCAATCTGTGATATTACAGTTTTTGGGCTGTGCTAAAACACTATGAGAAGAAATATGTCAGAGATTGTTTCACAAATGTTTGTTACTGCAATGAAAAGACTTCAATTGACTTAAAGTTAATAACATGTATTTATTTAATTATTTTTATAGTGGGAATTCAGTTTTTTTTTTTTTATTACTCTGGCTCGGGCCCGAACCTACTGCCGTGGTTGGGGCTCGGTCGGGCTTGGACAGAAACTATGTGGGTTCATCTAGGATCGGACCTGATTCATAGCTCTATCGTAGCCGGAGAGTCGATCCTGCATTCACGACTCATCACACTCGCGTATGCATCATGTTTTTTTTCAGGCATTCGAGCTTATGAGCAGCTCGGGAATCGGGCTTTTGGTGCCCCGGGGAAAATGCTCGCCGCATGCATCATTACAATACACAACATTGGAGGTATGAACGTCGTACCGTTTCCTCCCTTTCATTCATATGTCTGATATCTATGAATGAAAGCGTGTGTGCTAAAAGCGACTTTTTTCCCCCACTTCTAGCAATGTCCAGCTACCTCTTCATCGTCAAGTCTGAGTTGCCACTGGTTATTATAGCTTTCCTCGGTAAACAGACAAACACAGGGTGAGTGTCTTTTTCATGAGTCATCTATTGTTTCTGTTTTTTTCTTTGGCGATTAACACATTTTTCTTCTTTTCTTTTAGAGAGTGGTTCATGAATGGAAACTACTTGATCATGATTGTTAGCGTTCTCGTCATCCTCCCTCTAGCGCTCATGAAACGCCTCGGTATGTTTCTCATTCCGTCTTTTTTTCCTTTATTCCACGTGTTACTGCCCATGCTCTCTCATGTATCCACTACCCTGTGCTGTATTGAAATGAAAGGACCGTCACTTCCAGAATACTATAAATCATTCTGCAACATCTTATTATCATTGCATCACAGGTTACTTGGGCTATACGAGTGGGTTCTCCTTATCCTGCATGGTGTTTTTCCTCATCTCGGTGAGTCTAAACATTACAGCAAAAGACACAGAATAACACAACCTGTTACATCATTAAATATGTATCTATAATTAACCAACGGGTGTCTCTCCCCAGGTCATCTACAAGAAATTCAACACCCTCTGTACACTGGAACATGAATATCATAACATGACTCCCATTGCTCATACCCACACTGACATTAATGGGACAGACGACTCCTGTGAGGCCAAATTATTTACTGTCAACTCACAGGTCAGAGAAAGAAAAAAGAAAAAAAAATCACATTACCTGCGCCTACTTTCCTCAAGCGCCAGCTGTATATTTATTTAATGTTTCGCACCGCAGATTCACTAGCATAGTTATATCAACAAAACAAGCATTTGATTGTGTTATGCTTGGTGGGTTGCTCAGTGACCGTTGGCTTGTTTGGCTTTTAGACGGCGTACACAGTCCCAATTCTGGCCTTCGCGTTTGTCTGCCACCCGGAAGTGCTGCCGATCTACACCGAGCTACGAGAGTGAGTCAGAATGTCGCCACGCATTTCACAAAATGCTGTGCCATTTTAAAGTTGTAGTGAAATGAACGTCATCGTTCTGCTTGCCTTTACCCCCAGTGCCACCAAGAAACGCATGCAGAACGTTGCCAACGTCTCCGTCCTGGCCATGTTTGTCATGTACCTGCTAACGGCTCTTTTTGGTTACCTGACCTTTTATGGTAAGACACTCTTTACTCCTGAGAGTCAAAAGGTCACCTTGTTCTGAAGTTGTGAATGGAAAGATTTTCAAATGAATGTGCATTTTCCAATGTTGTGAATGAGGAAAGGCCACGTGAGATATGTGAAGGGTTTCTCTGTGGGTAGGTAATGTGGAGTCCGAGCTGTTGCACACCTACAGTCGAGAGGGCAGACTGGATGTCCTGGTTCTCTGTGTGCGTGTGGCGGTGCTGATGGCCGTCACTCTCACTGTCCCCGTGGTTCTTTTCCCGGTAAGACGTCTTGTCAACAAGAATAATGATAACGCTTGTTATGATTTCCTTTCACTTTCCACAACAATAATATCAAAAGTATATTCAGATAAAATCATTAAAACTAATAAATGCAAAAGAGGAGATTAAAAGAATATAGAACAGAAACAATTAGTTGATTAATTGACTTGTTAACTATACTTCTACATGTTAATTTGCTCATCAGCTAATTATTTTAAAAGCCCAAATAGTTCCAGCTTCTGTGAATGTAATTTATTTATATTTGTCTATTTTTGTACTGATATATTATTCATATATCACACTGATTAATCAAGAGCATAATGTTATGCATAATATAAATACTGTATATAAAAAAAAATTCACCATTTTGGAAGATATCCCCTGTGTCACCATTAAAATCAACATTATGAATGATGATCCTTAGTTGTAGCCATCTGGCACTCCGCATGCAATGCTCATTGTTTTTAATGAGGGATTTATTTTTGGGACAAAAAAATCTTTGTTGCTCAATAGGCCCGAGACCAAATTAGAACACTTGACATTATTTCCTAAATTTTACCCAAAGATGATGTCTAGGCAGATTCTGCACTTATGAACTGATCATCTTAAGCCCAAAATACTACTAATGTATTCTGTACACAACATAACCGAGGTTCAGGAATAATTCAAGACGTATATATTGAGGCACTGAAAGAGTCCTACTGTTACGGTCCTGTGTCTGCTGTGTAACTTCCAAAACGGCTGTTTCTATTTAAAGTGCGTCGACTGTCTACACTACAGCTTCTTTTTATTTTTAAACATAATCTTAATGTAATTTCAGAATGGTCTGTATATGCTAAAAATGACCAACGTTATTATTATTTTATATCGGTGGAAAAATATCGTAAACCTTTTACAGGTTAAAGAAATAGGCAAACATTCGAGAAAGTATGCTTATTCACTTTCTTGCAGAGAGTTAGATGAGGAGATTGAAACCACTCTTATGTCTGTCTATTCAATATGAAGCTGAAGCCAGGAGACCGTTAGCTTAGCTTTAAATAAAGACCGTAACAACTAGCCTAGCTCTGTCCAAAAGTCAAAAGATGCATCTACAAGAACCGCAATAGCTCAATTTAAATGTATTTGTTTAATCCGTCTAGAGTTGGGTTGTGTTTTTTATTAGTTATTTAATTGGAGTCTGCACTGGTTGCCTTTGGTGAGTTTTAGAGGTGCTGGTAGGCAGCCAGCTATCTTTACAGTCTTCATGCTAAGCTAACCAGCTGGTGGCTCCAGCTTCGTATTGAGCTGATAGATACGAGAGTGGTATCCATCTTCTCATCCACCTCTCACCAAGAAAGCAAATAAAGGAATTTCCCATATTGTGGAAATACCCAGTTAATATGAAATGACTGTAGGCCTACAGAGAGCAGACGATGCTGCCGAATGTTTCTCTGCAAGTTGAAACTCTCAAATTCGTCGCACTACTTATCACACGGGCACTATAGGCAAGATACCTACTAAAAATAGGTATCGGCTAGTCTATAGGAACTTATCATTGCATTACGCAACAGCTGTTCTGTAACACTAAATTTCCCGGAGGTGATAAAAAACAAGATCAAACTTTACTTTTATATATAATTTTGTTTATGAATCTGGATGCGTGTCTTTTTTGTAAAGAAGAGCATGACGTCCTCCCTCTTTCCTTTCTTCCCTCCGTAGATCCGCAGGGCCTTGCTCCAAATCTTGTTCCCCGAAAAGCCTTTCAGCTGGTTCGTCCACATCGGCATTGCCTTTTGTCTCATCTTTGTGGTCAACCTGCTGGTCATCTTCGTGCCCTCCATCCGCGACATCTTTGGCCTCATCGGTACGTTTGCACAGGAAGAATGACCGTCTGGTTTGGGCTCCGCTGCAAATGTTTACAGTGCGAATTGTGTCATCTGTAAACTGTGAGATCACTTTGGCTGCCGTGTTCAACATTTAATAAACTCACTCTCTTCCCCGTCGTCGTCTTTCATCTTCAGGAGCCACATCTGCCCCCTGCCTCATCTTCATCCTACCTGGAGTCTTCTACATCCGCATCGTTCCTGAAGACCACGAGGCACTTCTGTCCAGACCTAAGATTCAGGTACAGCTTCGTTCCTTCAGCTCTCAATGAATGCTACGAATTCAACTTTTTATCTACATTTTTAAGTAATTTGAATGTGTTGTGGATACAAATATCCATTTTTTCCCCCTTTACATTCCTGTAGGCCGCCTGCTTTGCTGCCCTGGGAGTCCTCTTCATGATCATGAGTTTGTCGTTCATCATTATTGATTGGGTGACTGGGGAGTCTCGAAGTGGAGGCGGGCACTAGCAGTTGTGACTGGACAGAGATACAATGAAGAATGCCAACCAAAGCTCTCCCAGTCATTAAATTACCCCTCATCTGCTCATCCAAAGCCAAATAGGAAAGTTTGGCTGCACGAGGCAAAGGATATGTGAAGAACCTTCAACGACAGCAAAAATAAAGCATGTTGACATGATATGGAGAGGGCAAAGTAAAGCAATGTGCTCTGACTGATTGAAACCTGTGTCACGGCTCATGTTGTTTGGAGGCATGTGTAGAAATACACAAGATAGCAAAAGGATGGACAGCATGACTCAAATGGAAATCCCATTTTAGTAGTAGGGATGTGTAAAGTTCCTTGGAATAACTCCGTCACTGCCAAAATCCTTCCAATCTACTTCCCCACCATCTCAGATTTTACAGAACAGAAAGATTCCCTTTATTTTGCATGCAACAAAAAAAAAGTTGAGTTTGTTCACCCATCAGTTGGGTTTTCATTATACATTCAGGACTGTAAAATACAACATTCAACAGATTCAGTTCAATTTGATCGGTGAGGGTTAGTCTGCGGCTCCTCCCTAACCATTGCAATTTACCAAGATACACTTGTTGCTGACTTTTGTATGGAGTTTAATTAATGTTCCTAATGTGATATTTTTGTTAATATATTCTGACAATAACTTTTGTAGAAGTTAAGTCTGAGGGGATTTTTTTGAAACGATCCAACAGATACGGTGCAATTTGTGTTCGGCTGCTATCCATGAAAGTCAAACAGACAATCACATGTGAATCAACAGAAATACAGGTGGTTTGTACAATTTAAAAGTTTTTATGTATTGTTGCAAACCAAATAATATAATATTGTGTCATATTGAAATAGGGTGTAACGCCCCGTTTTTTTCAACTATTTGTACAATGTTCAGCAAAGGCCAATTTAAACATGTCAGTGTTAAAAATGCTGCGTCGGTTTTAGCAGTATGAGCAATAATGACGTATGGGTTTTAAGTTAAAATGGAATCTGTTTTCTTTCTTTTTTTGTTTTGTCTCTTGTCTTTTTAAAATTTGACCAAAAGATATTTTGACTTTGTTTTTTCCATCCTGTACATTTTTAAATTAATACGAATGTCGCTATCTGTCAATAAAACATGTCTTTCGTTTGTACACACGTTTTTAAGTTCATCCTTGCGGCTGTCCGTTGCATGCACTCACAGCGAGAGAAGAGCAACAGGGCACTGCCTCCATCTGAAAATGGAAGTAGCACATTCATGTGTGCTCTGCGTCTGAGAGAAAGAAGAAAAGTGGGGGTTAGAGAAGTGCGGTTGTCCGTTTCCTGCTTTCGGTTGATTTGTGTGCGCAGAACACAGAAAAGAGACTTCCTTGACTGCAGGGAGCTCAGTATTCTGACAGCGTAGCGAGGACCCCTTCTTCACATCCTGTACATATGAATTGAAAATAAAGACTTATTAGAGGACCATGAGCCGTGGATCTAAAGCGAGACCGGAGAGCACCTGGAGCTCACTGCTGAACCCCCAGGAGAATGAGCAGCTGGAGGAGCTGCTGGGCAGAAGATGTGCTGTAAGTTCTGACCCTACTGGAGGGGATGGATTACCCACCGTGGGGGGCGACAACCGGTTGTATTTGTTCCGACTTTCCAATGGAAGAGTTTGTTGTTTTTGTTTGTTGACGAGGCTTCCGATATAATACAAGTTATTCTGGTTGAAAAGGTAAATAGACTTAGCCCTCAAGACCTCTCTCTCTCTCTCTCTGGTTAAACATCATATCCTGAATTTGAATGAGTTGACTTTAGAACACTGCGCTTAGTCTATATATATACTTTTAAATAACTTTATATAATACAAATGTCAACTCTTATTTTGACATGTTCTTTTCTACTGTACGTTCATGCAGTTTAAAGTGAATAGCTGACATTAGGTCATCAAAAAAAAAAGAGGTAGCTGTAACAGGAAATGGTGGCTGAACCATTTCCTGGTGTCAGAATTAGACACTGTTGTTAGGTTTAGACTTGAAGTAGCAGAAGTTGCTTTGGTCCTGGCTCTCTTTAAGCAATTCTGTGTCCAGGTCTGTCCGTCTGGTTAACAACTTTTAAGAGCATCACGCCACTTAAAAGTTGATATCTTAACAAATAAGAGCAGATAGGGGAAGTGAGTCCTCACCACAAAACTGCATATTTGCATGTGAACTGCAATACGAATGCTCTCGGGTGTCCCTCTCAACTGTTTTCGGTGTTTGTTTTGTCTCTTTCAGTCCATGGCCACCGCAGTAGCCCAGCTGTTTATGTCTCTGCCTCACAGCCCCTCCATGTGGAGCCTGCAGCACACCGGAGTGGTGTGCTTCATCAAAGACAACCTCCAGCGCTCTTACTTCATACGGATGTTTGATCTAAAGGTATAACCTCTCAGGCGATGCTGCCATCTCAGTTGAAGTCAAAGGTCGCACGGCCCTCTTTAGACTGTCAATCAAATCCTGGCACGTGTGTGTGTGTGTGTGCGTGCGTGTGTGAATTACTGAACTTCTGTTATTGAAGGAGTGACATATTTACCATGCTTCCTCCCACAGACAGGGAGGCAGGTTTGGGAGCAGGAGGTCTACAACCAGATCGTTTACTCCTCACCGCGGCTGTTCTTCCACACCTTTGCTGCGGATGTAAGCGCGCCCTGACTTGAACCCTCTTTCATTTACCTAAGTTACTGTGCAGATGTACTTTGATGCACTGCAGGTATTTCCCGTCACAACTAGCAGTGGGTCACACGTCTCTTAAAGTGTAGCCTCCTGTTCCTAAAACATTCCCTGTTTGGTCCTCACGCCACACAGGACTGTCAAGTGGGACTGAACTTCGCTGTACAACAGGAAGCAGAAGTTTTCCAAAATGCTGTCGAGGAAAAAATCAACCAGAGGCACAACCGTCAAGGTCAGCGAGGTCATTGCCACCCCCTTTTGATGTGTATTTTTGTTGCACGAAATTAATGCATTGAATTTATTGCAATTGTTGTGTTTTTACATGTTTTTGGGGTTCATTTTGTTTGCGATGACGCTGGAGGAAAAACAAAGTCAAAGGGGGGGTCAAATTCTGAGATATTTTACAAGTATATTGTTTATTACTGCTGATACTTCCGTGAACCAGAAACTGGAATACATTCTCGGAGTATTTATTTTAATGCTAAATAATCGACAAATGACAGTTGATGAATAATGTCTTGCCTCCAAATTCAAGGTAAATGTTTCAACAGTATTTTAGCTGAATACATATTGTATTACTTTGTCTCAAAATGGTTTCGCTCACCTCTTGTTGTTGACAGATAAGAAACAGCGCCCCCCTCCGCCGAGTGGTAAGATAGCAATGACCGTCACGACTGAATGATTGAATGTATCCTCCATAATAGGTAGCAAACTATAAGAGTAAAAGTATTTCTCTCCTTTTTTCTGTCGCTGTAGATAGAGCTTCCCTGCCTCGACCCTCACATGAAAAAGGTGCATAACATTTTTCTACTGTAACTTTTGCTCCCACCAACGATGCAGGAAATTAAATAATAATGACATATACCAACCTGCTTGTACTCTGTATGTCCAAGCATCACCTGGCAGCCCTGGTTCTCTTCACATGTCCACAGTGGACATCCTAAACCCAGATATACATTCTTCCCGCTACCGCTCCATGCCTTCACCTGCTTCCTTAGCGCTCACCAGCAAAGGGAAGAAGGATAAGAAGAAGAAAGGGAAAAAGGGGCCCAAATTCTCCAAAGCAGACATAGGGGCACCCAGTGGATTTAAGTAAGCGTTGCAGACGATGAATGTGTTGCCTTGAACATCTAGAGAGGATATGGGTTCACAGTATTTGTGAAAATGTGTCTCCTTTGGTTTCCTTCCCTGTCAGGCATGTTAGTCATGTCGGCTGGGATCCCGATAACATTGACCCTGATCTGTGGAAGCTGCTCTCCCAAGCTGGGATCAGTGAAGATGAGATGAAGGATGAAAAGACCTCCCAGCTCATCTATAATGTCATCGAGCAGTCTGGAGGCATGGAGGCGGTCAAAAGGGAGGTGAACCGAGGTCAGACTCGCACGGCATCACTTTGTTCCTCCCCGCAGGCTAAACGTGATCTTCTAAAGCTCGAATTGAATTGCTGTGCATGTTTTGTTCAATTGCATTATAGCTGGCGGACCTCCACCACCTCCACCTGGCAGGCAAGGGCCTCTGCCTCCTGTGCCGGGCTCCTCTGCTCCAACCCCTCCGCCTCCGCGAGGACGCTCTGGCCCCCTGCCTCCCGTCCCAGGCCAGTCACCTCGGGGGCTCTCGTCCTCCAACCTACCTCCTGCACGAGGAGCAGTGCCACCCCCACTTCCAGCAACAAGCAGAGGTGGTCCTCCGCTGCCACCAACACACTCTGCACCTTCTCAGTTCCCCGCAAAGTCCTCTCATGTCCCACCTTCAATCTCCTCCCACAACCCACCTCCTCCCGTTCCGCCTAGCCATCAGCGCTCCATGGGTCTCCCACCTCCTCTTGTTCCATCTACACCCAGCAGAGGAGGTGGAGGGCCTCCTCCTCCCCCTCCACCCCCACAGACCTCTATTCCGTCACATTTCCCACCTCCTCCTCTTTCTGGGGGCCCACCAGTACCGCCATCACCTGCCCCGGCATCCGGAGGAGAAGGACCTGGCAGAGGAGCTCTGCTGGATCAGATCCGACTGGGGAAGAAGCTCAAAAATGTAAAGCAAACTTCTTTTTTTTAATGAAAAACTTGATTGACATTTGTAGCAGATGTTCATGTTGAAATTGTTGTGTTATAGGTGCCAGACAGTCCTGATACACCTTCACCACCAGAGTCAGGTGAGGGCATCGTCGGTGCTCTCATGATGGTCATGCAGAAGAGGAGTAAAGCCATCCATTCCTCTGGTAAATATCTGAACATTAATTACACCCGACATAAAGGAAGAGTGGAACCAAAAAGACCCACAAATCTGTATATCTGTCCTCTCTTTCAGATGAAAGTGAAGATGAAGGCGGAGATGAGGACGACGACGACGACGATTGGGATGAATGATGTTGAAGTTTGAACCCTTAATTGCAATACTGGTACAAGTTCAATAATTGATAATAAAACCGGAATGTGACGTGAGGTCAAATAATTCAATAGAAAAGACTTGAAAGTGAAAGAAAACAAGTTTAAGAGACTTTTTGAAACGTTTATATATATTTGTTTCAACGTTCCAGTGTAGGTTCATTCTAATGACAGCACTGTGTTACTAGCATTGACGGTGAATCGTGGCTCGGACTGGAAAAACTAATCTTGTTCCTTACGCTTCCACTAAAAAGAGCAACTTTTTAAAGTCTGTGAATACAGCAAATGACAGAACACCAACAATCAATACTAAATCTGAGCCAGTTCCATTCCCAGTTTTATAATAACATACTGTACATTAAAAAAAAGTTCCTTTTTTCATTTTCTCATACATCTGTGCAAAGATCCCAAATTCCCTCGAATACCGCCACCGACAAAGTGCATAACTGGAAGAATACTGTATGCTACACATACCCTCAACACTCACATATAGAGCAAGGGAGTCAATGGAATTAGCTTAACAGAATACTTTACACCTTACAAACATCATTACATGTAAAAATTTACAACTTGCAACAAACGACACATATGCATGCAACGTATGCATTTATATCATATTAACTTCATACGATACAAGAGTAATCCAATGACCATATATATTATATTCACAATCAATATATTACATTTCTGTTTCAAGATACTTTACAGTACCATACTTGTGGTTCTGCATGTTGAAGCCTGTTAACCACGTGCTGCATTTACTTTACATCAAATACCATTTTCCAAAACGACAAACATGGAATATGTGATCCTTTAAAAAACGCTTCTTTTGTCGGTGCTCTCGAGGACAATCCAAAATGTAAGAATCACCTGACCAAAATATCTGCTTTCGCGAGTTATATTGTTGGAAAATCAAAACCTAGAAAACAGATAATAAGCAAATATGGATGCTGTGAAAATAACTTTTTCTTGCACTAAATAAATTGATCTTCCACAGTGATTCTCAAGTCGACCTGAATAATTTAAAAAGGTTTAAAACAATCCTTATGAGTATTAGGGCCAGGCATAAGTATTTGTTTTAAATTCACATTATGAAATTTGAATTTTCAGTATATGCACTGACGCTTCTCTAAGGTCCGATGTTTATTCTCAAAATGCAATAAAACATTTATATTTTAAGTACTCCTCTGGTATATTCTTTATTAGGCCTGGCAGTAATACTGAAAGTTTGATCTTATTGTTGACATTTAGACTTTATTCTCGAAGTGCAAAATAAATAAAATCTTCCTCCTCTCGCCTGGCCATAATACTCACGTCACATCCGTGAGTGTATTTAAATGTCAAACTAACACAAGCTGATACCTGAAAAGATGGGAAATGTAAATATGTACGGTATTCTTTGGGAAGTGGTCACAGACAATGTAAAATATACACAATATGGTATTTTGCAGGCTGACACTTATAAAACCACAAATATCATACTTTAGCGACAGCATGACAGCATCACCTGCCTAATGAATAGAGGTGACACACAAACATGCATGTCAAACACAAAAGTCCACACGGGCCAGTGTTGGACGGCGTCCGACCCTCCCTCTAGCCGAGGCCTTGGTCCTGGCCCTCTGTGTGCCTGCGGCTGGTGCGCTTGCGCTGCTGCTGCTGTTTGGGACTGAGTTGCTCCCAGTACGACTGGCAGTACTGGTTAATCAGTCTTATCTCGGGCGGGAAGGGGGTGGAGACGAGGGACGACTGTTGTTGAGGTCCCGCCTGGAGAGTTTTGGGCTCCTCGTCCTCATCTTGGGCGGTGAGCGCCAAAACGATGTCTCGATCCAGGATGCGCAGCGCCACGCGGGCCACCGTGTGTTTGAAGTTGTTCTCAGTGGCGAGGCAGTGGTAGAGCCCCGCGTCGGATTGATTGAGAGACTTCAGCAGGATACCGTGGTTGGTCTTCAGTACACCTCCCACACGGGTGAGCTGCAGAAAAGGGAATGAAACCGCAGGAGTCTTAAGAGAGGGAAGTTGAAGTGTTGCTGAGTGTTTATCGCTCCTGAACACACTGCTGGCTTGTGTTGTAAAGTGCTTTGAGTGTTCGCTACGACTAGAAAATAACTATATAAAACGCAGTCCATTTAGGTTTTAATAAATACATTCATTCACGTCGTTCTTGCTGATAATTAGATGAGAAATTTGAAATCTCATATCCGTCCTGAAAAAGTGTGAAGCTGCAGCCAGTTAGTTTAGCTAAGCATAAAGATTAATCAGGCTAGCCGAGCTCTGCAAGTATATAAAATCCACCTACCAGCACCGCTAAAGCTGACTGATTAACATGGTATCTTTAATCATCTTTAATCCGTATGTGTAAAATAATATGTTGGTGCCTGACAATTTATACTTTTGCGGGGTGGATGATATCAATATTTCTCATCTGACTTTCGGCCAGAAAGCCAATTGAATTTCCCAAACTGTCCCACTATTCCTTTAACATTTCCCAGAATATAACTGCTCCACCTCACCACTTTCCTCTTTCCTTCTCTCTGGAAGAGCCACTTGACGGAGGCCTGAGGGGAGCGAGGCTGACACTCCAAGAAGGTGCTGCTGCCCTCCACCCCAAACTGCACCGTTTCTCTGAGACGTTTCTCCACTGCACAGACCGAGAGAGAAGAAATGGTGACAACTGCTCAAAACTGAATTTGATGTGTGCCTGAAAAAATAAAATAAAAATAAAAGAAGTACAAAAAACCTTTGGCGTTAAAGCCTCTGCACTGCCTCAGTGGGTCTCCATGTTTGACATCCTGTCGCCTGCTCCTCCTGAGACAAAGATCAGAATAAAGAATTAAGTTTATATATACACACACACACACACACACACACAATGACCCTGACCTCTTGGTGGACGGAGTGAAAGCAGAGCAGCTCTCTCCATCCCAGGCACAGTAGGGGTCTCGGGCCAGACAGCAGTCAGAGCACGCCCTGCCATACACACCACAGCGGTGCAGCGACACCTGGGTCAGCCCCGCGTCTGACGACACGTACAGCTGTTGCTGTCGTGATGAAATATAAATGAAAGTGTGATCGTGTGGTTTGGTTTGTGCACTGAAATGGGAATTTGTCTGCATGAAGATTTAGCTTACTCTTTTAGAGGATATCTTCATTGTTTTGACTGGAGCTCTGGACTGTAAATTAATAAATAACATAAAGATGAATACAAAATAAACTTTCAGTTGAGAGTAATTTTGTTAGTACATATTTAGACATACCCGAAAGACCTCCACTTCCTCTAGAGTCAGTTCCTCCATGTTAGTTGGGTCCTTCGGCAAAACTATAACCTTTTGAACAGTGCCTCGATCTAGAAGGGAAAGAAAATCATATTTAAGACCTACATTTTCTTTGGCCAAACTAATCCTCGAGCCAAACAAGTGCCCTCCGTCTTGTAGCTGTCCCACCTGTCCCCAGGAAGAGCACCTCGTAGCGTCCATCCACAGCATCCACCTGATCCACCACCAGGGCAGTGAATCGGTAGTCCACGCCGGTTCTCACCACCAGGGGGCGGCGGTGGATCGGATAAACTGGATGGATCATGAGGGGGTGGGCTCGGATGAAATTCACAGCCTCATCTGAAAAGTTCTTGGAGGAACGGATACCAGGAGTGAAGGTTCCTCCTGGACACTGGATGGGAGGAAGGAATGGGCGGAATAATCAAGTGGTGTCTTTCTTTTGATGCAGATTTCACTTGAGATGCGTCACTTTGGAGACAACGGGACTGAAACGTACCGTCCCGGGCCGTGGGTAGGGAATCTTGCCAGTGTACTCTGTCCATTGGTAGTTATGGCCATGTTTGTGGGCAAACGGTCCATTGAAGACATTGCGGATATCAGCCATTGAGTACACGCAGACTGCAGAACCCTTGAACACCGAGCTGGAGCGGAAACAGACAAATAAGGTTAGAAGGAGGCAGCGTTCACCCTATCCCTGATATTAAAGCACGAATCATCCACAAAATATGTGCGAAAAAAAAGGTTCTAAGAAGTTGGGTGAGGGGTGAATTTATTAAAACAACTCACCCCGCCGTGGTGAAGAGAGCGTACACCATAGGGTTTCGCTCATCCTGCGTGGGCTGAATAAACACATCCCCTGGAAGGAGACGCAAAATCAATAACACCAACATTAAAAGCGGTTGCAATTAAAACGCTATCAGTTCATCCGCAGTGGTCATTTTATTGTGGCCTCACGTAGTTCATCGAACCGTGTCTCCACTCCATCTTCTCCTATCACCGAACAGATGAGGCGCGCCTTCAGGAACGTCGTCCAGCGGTTCACCAGGGACTTCTGGCCTCCTTCATCATTCTAGACAGAAAGGAAATGAGGTCACGGCGAGCTGCACGTCACAAGGGAAGCCGCGTATACGCTCTTCACGACACTATGGGGGCGCGGCTCGGCTCACCAGACACACTCTTCCCACCCGGGCTAAAACGCTGGGGCTCGCACCGCCGCTCGAGTCGAGACTCTTCTCGCGGAAAAAGAAGTAAAGCTTGTCGTCGTTCCTTTCTGCACTGTCAGGGATCTGCTGGATCTGAACAAACACAGGCTCTAGAGGATAAAAACGGATAAGCGGAGGGAGGATTGAGGCAAGTGGTTGTCAAATACAAACCATAAACTGTAATCAACAACATTTACCTCCTCACACCCACACTTACTCACCGTTGAGCCACCTGGAGTCATACTGCTCCGTCCTGATTGCCGTTCTCCCACCCATGGTCCTGAACAGGGCAGCATCTGTACTCATGAAGTCAATGTGGACCCCTGCATATAGATTACCATCTGCAGGGGTGAGGCGATACCAGAAAAGAAAGGTGAGACTGTCTGTCGGGCGAGGAATGTGATCCGCTTTTGCACTTTTGTTGTAGAAATGAAGCGCGTCTTACCGATCAGAACTGCGATGTTCTCCTGTTTGGGATCATAGGAACATTTCCCCTTCCCTGAATCCACATACCCAGGGACCAGCCGAAACAGGTAGTCCTGCAGGGAGAGTGTGCATAAAGACAGACCGCTTAAAGCGTCACACGGGAGCTCGAAAAAAATAAATAAAATAAAATCACAAACAAAATCAGTGTCCCGGTTTGTAGTCCTGAAATATTCATCAGGACAACGCTTCCCAGGCCCACCGCTGAGGGATCTCTGCTGTAAATCCCACTTGGGGAACCGTAAGTGTCTCTGTGTTCACCTCTGCCCTCCAGCCCCTGTTGATGAATGTGCAGATCGGCTGGTACGCCCCCGTTCCACAGGTGTAGAGATGGGTGCGGTTCCACGGCTCGATCAACCGCACAAAGTTGGCACATTCACCCTGGACAAAGAGGAGCGAGATAAAAAAAAATGTCATTCAAACGTCATCGCTGTCATCGTCCCCGCCTTGAAAGCGAGACTCTCGTTTTGTTTGTCGTTGAAAGAAGAGGATGTGAATACGTGATCCCACCTGTCTTCCCTTTCCTGTCATCTGGCATTCTCCCTTTCTCTTAGCAGATGCTGGCCAGTGGATCTGTGTGTTAGAAAACAGCTCACGGGGTCATTGCGTTTGGAGACTTCGAGACACATGCCAAACAGCAGACTGGATTTTTAGAAAAGGATTTAGATTTGTTTTTGTACGCACTATTAGTGGCTCCTTGTTGACATTGTGCATGTCCAGAGCCACCAGGTACTCCCGGCTGCCCAGGTACAGACGGCCCTGATCCTGATCCATCAGGAGGATGCGGTAGTCGCTGGTGTTGAAGGAGAAACTGAAGGGCCGCGCTGCCCTTGTGTCCATCAGTTCTGTGTGAAAAGTGTTGCTTTATTAAAAAAAACGAAAAAAAACACCATCTTCCCCATTTGGGAAACCAACAGCAGGGGGAGCAGAGGTTACCTCTCAAAAACCTGGTCACATTATTCCTCTTATGCCTTTCACATGTTTCATTACTGACTTGAATGAACCCACGGTCCCTTGAGCAACAACCCCTCACACTTCTTTTCTGGAAAATGTGTGTCACTGATTAAATATAACCCAACTTGGAGCATTTTAAGAAACATATTTGCTTTTAAGATCTCAATATTTGATGTGTCCTGGCCGGCTGATTGACTTTAAGGCGCTGCAGAGTGAGACGAAAAAGCAGCTCCCCGAGGAAACACGGTCAGTGGAACTGGGAGCTAATTCTTAAGATCAGGATTGGGTTTAGCAGAGCGTAACCTGTTAAGACACGCTGCGGCGGAAAACGTTGCTCCTTTTTTTTGTTCTCCTAAAAGCTTTGATTGAACAATTTTCATCTGCTGCGTGATAAATGGACTGTGTGCTGCACTCTACCTCTTAATGCGATTTCAGCCACCCCCCACACACACACACACACACACACACACACACACACACACACACACACACACACACACACACACACACACACACACACACACACACACACACACACACACACACACACACACACACACACACACACACACACACACACACACACACACACACACACACACTATTGACCACTATACGTGTTCACACACACAGCTGACGCAGGTCAAAGACAGCTGGCTTATATATTGAGAAATGTTCCCAGAGACCCTCAGAAGCCAGCTTACAGGGATTCAGGAGGAAGCACAATCTTTATTTACATCAAAGTGCCAGCCATCTTCCTTTTTGAGGTCAGTGTTAACAGGATGCAGCCAAGGTGCCTAACTAAAATAAGCTATGCAATCGGATCTCCGGACGACGCGAGATGGAGCCGTCGGAGCCGGAGAGAGGAGGTCCGGTTCTGTTCCTGAGAGGTAAACACAGGATAACAAGCTTGTGGCCGAGTCCCGCTGGGCCGCGGTGGATTCACCGAACAAGCTAAATGTAGAAACACCACACCCCTATACATGTCTCCATTCTCCAAAAATAGCAAACAATGCACTGCCATCATCTGGTAAACATTCAGCAAACACTTATCCCCTGACAACATTCTGACACCGATAGGGAAACACTGGGAAGGACATACGATTCACGTAAGCTACTACAAGCCGCCATAAGCTCTCATGTTACAACCGGACAACATATTGTCACTAAGGCACTGATAACCGCTGCCGTTTAGGCCTCGAGTATGAACACAGTGGTGACGGCACCGAGAGGGAACGGGGCTTCTAAAACATGGGCTCAATTACGCTGCACATTTTTGCTTTCTAGCAGTGCTGACTAATTCTGTCAAAGCGAGACCCGGTCAGTCCCTTTGAAGTGTGTGTAACGGACGCGACTTCCCAGCGACGGAGGAAACACTATGAGATCTCTATCCTCTGCAGGCCTCCTGTATGTACCCCCCCTTGGTGTCAATCTGGCCGGCTCATTCGCTCAGGAGAGTCACATGTTCTCCAGCCGCCCCAAAGCCTCCTCCACAGGCGCCTTGGGGAACAAAGGGACTCGGTGTCACAAACAATGAACAATAAATCCTTGGAGTGGCAGAAAACTGTGTAAATCCAACTTCCCCCCCCCCCCCCCCCCCCCCCCCCCTTTTTCTTTTTTTGTTTGGTATTCGGAGGAGGGGGTGGCTGACGTCTGTGAATGTGGCTGCTTTATCTTCTAAATCTAACCAGAAAACTAATAATTCGGCACCTCTCAGCCGCTCTCAACAAGCACCCCGACACGAACGTGTCACGGAGATCTCTGTACAGATGTAAATTCCTGTATCTTAAACGGGGGGGGGGGGGGGGGAGGAGGAACACGATCAAGGTCAAGACCAAACTTGTGTAATTAGTCAGACTGCCACTTTCTACACGCCGGGGGTGTATAAGCTGTTTACCACAAGTGCATTTGTGTTAAAGGTCACGTAAAAAAAAAAGCCCCGCAATCACTCTCTCAAGCCTCAAATGGAAGCGCCTGCCTTACACGACAGCCACGGACACAATGCAGACAGCTGTTTTTCAGTCCGTGCACTTGCATGTAGACTCCCAAGTCTCAGATATCAACCGCAGGTCTCGCGATGAGCTCACCTCTAATCTGCGTCAGACGTCTCTCGCTGACATCGTGCAAACATCCTAAATGTTTCTCATTGAATCGCTGCAGTTGAAGGTAAGAAAGCCAAAACACGTCGACTCCGCCTGGACCTGAACCTGCGAGCAGAACATTTTGACTCTCCTCCACATGAAAGCTCGAAAAGAATGCTATAAAAATCGCATTCACACCACACTAATTCCTACTTACAGGTACTTCAGGTGGGACGCATGCATGTGCACGTCCACATGTGCAGGTGCACTTGAAGTGGCTGCAAAGATAAGTGTAATCATTCAGCATTGTTTTGATCAAAGGCGTCATCCACGTATTTGTAACATGAATCTCTGCTGTTACAGTTCAAGGAGACTCCAAAACAAAAGGCTTTAAAACCACTATCCACCCCCATCTTAAATCTATGCCCCACGGCCAAACACTTCACAGCTCTACAATATCATTTTCGCTCCTGTGATCAGATTTCAGGTGTTTCCTTCTTGTGTCATCATGTCAAAAACAAAAGGAGAAATAACAGGTCAGACTTTAGTGCGTTTGGGTTTTAGGGTGTGGGGAGGAACTTTGTCAAAGGGCACTACCAGTAACCAACCACACGCAATATCCACCTTTTGTTTTCAGTGTTGCACTGTTTGACATGGGGCAGGAAATACGTTCTTTACATAAGTCCACAGAGGAAATGTAATGGCGTGTGTGTGTGTGTGTGTGTGTGTGTGTGTGTGTGTGTGTGTGTGTGTGTAGGAGTTTGTGTGCGCACTGAGTGACTTAGTGGGAGAAGCGGAACAAGTGAAAGAAACTATTAAGACGAGCCCCGCTGTCAGAGGAGTTTGAGTTAATCTGTAGGAGCTCACCTTTGAAGGAGAGGCGAATCCGCGGAGCAGACTGCTGCAGGCCCGAGCCTCTGTAAACACATAAGGCCAGCAGGAGGAGTTGGGCTCCAGATGCTGTCATGGTAACAGTCATGCAGGTAGCCCACAGAGATCTAAATCTGGACGGAAAAAAAGAAAGGAATGAACTATTATTATTATTATTATAGAGTTCCCCGTGAGAAATATGAGACAGAAAAAGAAGGAAGGACAGGCAAGAGACTGACTCTCTCTCTCCTTTTCTCTCTCTCTTTCTTTCTCTGATCTCTGTGATCAGAAGTTTGGCCTGAAGCGCGCCGTAGAGTTTGGCAGGAGAGAACAACGTCCAAATCTTCACACTCGCACTGGAAAATGTGACAGCCCTATTACTTATTTAAGGTGTAAATGTAGTGAGGTATGTGTTAAGACTCTATAATTGTATTTGGAGGCAGTCACTTGGAAAAAGTCTTCAAAAAAAGAAAGTTTAGAGTCTTCACCGGGGTACATTTTCTTGAACATATTATATATTTCTTGAACATATATTTTCATCCACATTTTCCTAGAAAACTGAATTAAACAAGACGCCGATGCCCATCAGTGATTCCCTCCGTCTCTCTCTCCAAATCTTTGAACAAAGCATATCGACGTACTTTCCAGGAGTTGACGAGTGAAGTACATGACAGTTCAAAGACACAGGTCGTCCTCGCTGAAACAACTTCTGACAGTTTAGGGGTGTTGAAACGTAGTCGAACTGTTAGACCTTAACTCAAGCATTCATTATGCATCTGCACTTTGCTGGAGAGGATTCCATATAAATTATGAATACTAAAAGCTGAGTCCACAACGTCCATTAAATTGTCTCCCTGAAGGTGTGCTTTGCTCGGGCTATAAGCCATCCAACGGGCTTTTCTTTTTCTCGTGTAGCCAAGGCCCCTGCGGGCGCAGGCTACACGAGCCTCGAAATGAGGGCTTTTAGGGAGACATATTCAGGGTGAAAAAAAAAAACGATGGAGAGATTTCACAAAACACATTCATTAAGTTACACAATAAGGTATTAATTAATGTGTGACGCATTAAATGAAAACATCCGTTGTCATGAAAAGTAAGAACAGTCTGATGAAACTGAACTGATTTAGCATTGAAAAACAGAAACCATGGGGAACGCCTTGCAGGCTATCTGGCACAACCACACATTTGCCATATATCTGCTCATCAGGGGTCCTTGTTCCCTATTCCTTCTACCAAACACTGTATATTATATTATTAATATTTACTGTTAATGATATCACGAGATGGGCCATCAAAAATGATATGGATACACATTTTATGTCACGAACAGTTACAGGTATTGTGTCATTTGGAGATTAAAACACGACTGAATCACATCACATAAATAATAAATAAGCATTGTCACTAATTAGTCAACTAATCATAGTGAAATGAGCATATATGAGTATGGACACCACAGACACATGTTTAATAAATCCCTACTTGAATATAATTTTAAAGAAAGACAAAAGGGCAAAAACACTCATTGTATTTCATCTACCATAATTTAAATGAAGATAGAACAACTATCTAAAGGGTTAGTATTTCCATTATTGAACACATCTTAAAAAAGCACTAATTAGGATGTAAAACACAACAATGTGCATTTGAGGCTCCATGTTTGATGGCCTGATTTGACTTTCAGGTATTTTAACGATATTGCTGGTGACAGATTAGCTGTAATATATATATATATATATGATTTCCCTTCTTTTTTTTTAAACAAATAATTATAGGATTTCAATAACCTAGTCAGCACTTACCTGTTAACTCAACATCCAGAAATAGGGACAGAACAAATGGGAGCACTTCATAGCCATCTCCCAGTCACGCCACAGAGTAACCGCGCGTGAGTTAAAAGTTAAACCAGCGACAAGTTAAATGTCTCACCTTTTTGCTTTCATACTTCCTCGACGCCCTCTGAGATCTCGGAGGGGGGAAAAAAGAAACTTGCGGGACGTTACAGCGGCGTTCCCCGCGTGTTGTGCCTCGGAGCTGGATTGGAAAATCTCTCTCGGCGGCGGCGCTGCGCAGGAATTAAACAATCCGATAGGTTTACAAATTCCTCTTGAGGGAGAGAGAGAGAGAGAGGGGGGGGGGTTTGGGGGGGGGGGGGGGGTGTCGGTGAGGGGGGACTGCCTAATTAGCGACGGCTTTTCTTCCATGCGACAAATAAAAAAATAAAAAAAATGTGTTCACAAAATGTAAACACGCATGTGATCCCTGAACGTTTGTTCCACTTTCTCCACACACAAAAAATGAAAATTTGAATAAAAAAGTTGCAGCCTGGATGGCAGCCGTTTGGGTCCGCTCGAGCGTGAATGGAGTGACCAGGTGCAGGTGTGGGGAGAGTGTCCGCCCTGCTGTGCTCTCCCTTCTGTTCTGCCCCCACCCAGCCTCCCCCTTCTCCTGTTGGCCCACAGCAGCATTGGACCAAACCTCTTGGTACACCATATGGGTGTGATTAACCCTCTCGCTGCTGGCTCCTCTCTACACTGTGCGCCCGTTATTCATCCATGTCAGTTCATTTCTGTTTGCAGAAAGTTTATCGACGTCGAATAAGT